>NC_087186.1:3450227-3485227 GCF_035594125.1 Scylla paramamosain | reverse complement strand
GCCTTAGAGTACATGGGGAAGAGGCTGTCCACAACGGACGAAGAGAAGAAGAGGGTGCACAACAATCTTTTGAGGCTACTTAATGTAAGAATACTGCATGAATAATTTTTTTGGTTTTACTTTACTTTTCATCTTGTGGTAGAGGAAATGGCTTGGATGTACATTCTGCACCTACTGTTGGAAGGATACTGCCACCCTATCTCTGTTGCACTGTAAAAGGTGACTGAAAGAGATTATTTTTTTGGGGGGGGGCTAGCTCTCTTTAGAGGGGTCTTTACTTGGTGTGTGGATAAATAGATCTTTATCTGTGATATATGTATGATTATAGTCTTACGACTATAATCCATTCCAAGATCACCATTGGAACTAAGAAACGGTCATATGGCAAGACTTTATCATCAAAAAAAAAAAAAAAAAAAAAAAAAAAAACATGTAGAAATGATCCCTTACAAGAAACAAGAAACGTACTCATAACGAAACAATAGGGAGGGAGAGGAGGACATATGAAAGCTCTCCTCAAGCAGAGGTGATTTGCCTCGTAAAATTACAAGCACACTTCAACTGACCAAAGGTAAGTCTCGTGTACTTTATAATTTTACTACGTCAAATCACTCTCTGCTGAGTCGAGCTTTCCTATGAGGCTTCGAAGCCATGTGGGTGGCGTGCCTTGAGAAATTTTCCAGCTAAGGAACAGTAAAGTATGATGTAAACACAAAAATTTTTATTCCCCAACTGAACAGTGTCACTTTGCATATTGGTACATTGTTGAAATACCAATTTATTGCCTTGTCTACTGAAAGGATGTATACATGCCCCTCTACATATATTTATACCAATAAACCTTGCCATACCAGCTACCCTGCCTCCAAACACATAGTGCATCACTGATTACCATACCCTCAGTTGTAAACCACAAATATGTATGCTTATTACTCAAAATAAGGGTTGAACATTTACCCCAGTACTGCCTCCTGGAAAGGGTCACCTGGCCTAATAACATGCTTGTCATAATACTTTGCAAATGTACTTTCCCTAGACCATCCTGCTTTAGCCAGGATGCAAGAAATTGGCACTGCCATGAATTTGGCCTTCGAGGCTGCAGCCGGCCTCACACTACCAGCTGTGAACTTAGTTGTGTCCACCCCTGCCCTATCAAGCATCGTTTTGATCCAACGGGCAATAGTGTCTTTAGTAACGGCTTTGTGGGGTTTGATAAAGCTGGTGAGTAAGGTGTGTGTCGCCTGTGAATTGCCCTGTCTAATTTCCTCTGTCCTTGCAAGATAATGCCGTAAAGTTGTGCAAACACACAGATTAGCGTCCGTCGAGTAAGCTTGAAATGTAATGGTATGAATGTTAAACTGTCGTCTGCATTGTTTAATGTTATCACTTAATTGAACCGAAATGGAGTCCTGCTCAATGTGCATGCCCCTAACAGTTAATAAGTGGAGTGTTTGAACCCGGGCAGCTTGTGTGAGGGCCATCAACATAACAAGTTTGAGTGTAAGGTCCTTAAGTGTTAGTGTATGTAGTGGGTACATAGCTCTTAGTTCTTGCAGAACTGGTTGTACATCTCAGGTCTCAGTGTACCTTGGTAGAGGCAGTCTCAAATTGAAAACTCCTTTCATAAACCTGACAACCAGGGGATGGTTCCCAGCACTGCACCCGTCTACCACAAGACCAAGTGACGAAAGAGCACTTCTTGTTGTGTTAATTGATTCGTAACCCACGTTCCTGTGGAAATTTTCAGACAAAAAATTGATTATGTCATGTACAGTGGGATTATAGGGATTGATATGCCATCTACTACAAAACAGTAACCATCTCCTGATATGTGGGTGATATTGTTTGCGTGTACCTGTTTTCCACGAGGCCATGATGATTTTTGCCCCTGCCGCAGATATTCCTTGTTCCTGCAAGTGTTCCCCGATATCGAACATGCCATCAATCGCGTGTGCCGCATGATCGGGTGCTCTTCGTCGGAGGATGGATGAATAAGGACCCCGTGTTTCTCCATGATTACTCTTGGGTGATCCACCAACATCCTGAGCAGGGTGCCCAGCCATGGCTGCGACATCCACAGTGGCACTACTATCCACCCTGTCGCCCCTTCCGCACGCATCTTTTGCAAACACCTAGTAATTAGTGAAAATGGAGGAAAAATATAACATAGTCCAAACCGTGCCCAGTTCAGAGAGAAGGCATCAAAATAAGTTGCTTCTGGATCTGGCTTCCAAGAACAAAATAAATCTACCTGCCTATTGAGCCAAGATGCAAACAAATCAACCACTGGAGTACCAAAGATGCCACACAATTGTTGGAATAGGTGTATGTCCAGTTTCCACTCATGCCTGTCATTCACCTTACGAGAGGCTAAATCAGCTAGTGTGTTGTCCTTGCCTGGGATGTGTGAACACGTGATCCAAGCCCCATTATCCACACACCACTGCCAAATATGTCCCTCAATTACATTGCACACTTGAGACCTAGTACCTCCCATCTCGTTCACATATGTCATTGCTGTGGTATTGTCACAATAAACCTTAATGTAATGCCCTTTCAACTCCCGTCTAAAAGTCTGAAGGACAAACAAAATGGCTTTCAATTCAAGTGCATTAATATGTAGTAATTTTTCCTCCAAAGACCAGCTACCCGACGTGGCTCGATTGTTGAGATGGCCCCCCCAGCCTAAATTGGAAGCGTCTGTGTATAAATCAATATCCGTGCCACCCCTAAAAATTTTCCTGTCCTGTGTATAGATGTTATCAAGCCACCAACTCAAGTCTGTTTTCATGTCAGCAGTAATAGTCATCCAATTATCAAAATTACCATACTGAAGCTGTAAAGCTGCCGTCTTTTCCGTCTCCAACTTCCTGTAGTGCAGTTTCCCTAATTCCACAGCAGGAGTGGCAGCGACCAAAAGACCTGTAACTCTGGCTACTTCCCTAATTCTATCCTTGCTTTTACCCAAGAGATTCCGACAGGCCTGAATAATTTTGTGTCTCCTCTGTTCCGGTAAGGTGATCGTCATGGAATTAGTATCAATCACATTCCCCAAATACTCAATGGTCCTGGTGGGTGTCAACACCGACTTCTCTGCGTTAATACAAAAACCCCAACTTCTGGAGGAGATCAATAGTGTCCTTAATGGTTGCAAGGCATCCTGACCAAGTGTTATTGCAGATGAGGGTGTCATCAATAAAGCTAGTAATGGAATGCCCTCTTTCCCTCAGTGTTGCAAAAACTGGTTTCAATAGCTTTGTGAAAATTCGTGGCCCCTCTGAAAAACCATTAGGAAGACATGTGAATTGATAAACAGTATTGTTCCACTTAAAACACAAAAACTTTTATTGTTCATCAGCAATCTTGACAGAATAGTAAGCATGTCTAAGGTCAACCAAAGCTAAATAGTCCCCTGCATGAATCAGTCTAATAGCCTGTTCAAAGTTTTCCATTTTAAAATGTTTGTAAGGGACGTGGAAATTGAGTTCTCTTAAGTTCAGCACCATCCTATACCCACCATCCTTTTTAGGCCTTAGGAAAATTGGAGAGATAACTTGTCCCATTTCCCTCTGTGTGGCCACAATGACTTTCAGGTCCAAAAGTTTCTCAATTTCATCACTGATTATAAGGTTTTCTACTGCGCTGAACTTGTATGTAGTCTCCCTTGAGAATAAATGTCCAATTTCCTCAACATTTATATCTAAATGACAATGTTGCACAATGTCTAAAATTACAGGGTCACGTGTCAGTTTTTTCCATTCTGCTGTGAATTTATGAATTCTACCAGCTTCAAAGGTGTCACTCACCTCCACTACTGCCGGGGTCTCTGTGGACCCCGGCTCCTGGCGTTTTTTGAGTCCGCGTCCTGCCGCGCTGGTAGTTGACGTTGTCCCGTCCTGGCGCCTGACCTCTGCAGGCCATAGGGTTGGAACCTCATTGCGGAGTTTCTATGCCACGTTCGCCCCCAGTAGCCACGTGACCTGCCACTGGTGGTTTTCCAAGGGTATGCCGGTTTCTTGAGGGAGAACTTGTTCTTTAACTTTTCTGTGTCCTCGATCTGCTTGGCCGATTGAGACACATCATCCCCAAACAGGAAACGCGACATGGGGACTTTATCAGCACATAAGTGGGAATATTTCTGGTTAATTTCCCTTTTCATAAGAAAACGTCTAGCCAAATTCAACCTGTGATTGGCATGACCCAACAACGCCAAGGCGCCGTTAATCATACCTACTTCCTGCACAACAGCGGGGTGGTCACTCTCCTGTGCCACTACATCCAGGGCTAGAAGTGACCTAGTTAAAATGGTACCTGCCTTGAGAATGTCACCACTTACGTCCTTAAGACGAAAATCAGCTTTCTTCGCGTCAGTCTTTAAGGCACCCAAAATCTGCGGGTTACATTCCACAGGCGCCAATGCAGGACAGTTGTTTGGTCGTCTGGTGGCTGATTCCTCCAAGATGGCCCTGTAGTCTTCCTCTTGCATACCGTTGTCAAACAATTGATTAACCATAACTGCCACCTGTTGGTCAATGTCTGCAGAAACACTGTCAGGGGGCCCCAAAGCCTTGGCTGCCTGTTGCAAAACACTGCCCCTTTGTGACACCTCTCTAATCTCCCCATCCTCGCTGCTGGAGTCATTAAAGCCCGAGAATGGAGGTGAAACTGTGTGGTGTGTTCCTGAAGTACCCGGAAGATGATCCTCAGGTAACGGAGGAGGGTGAGTATGTGTGTTAGCACGAAGTTTCGCTACCTCACCTTTCAATACCGCCAACTCATCCAACACTAAACGCCATGAAGGTTCGGGAGCTGTAGGCGCGGAAGCCGATGCCTGGTGCAGAGGAAGATTCTGTGCACTTCCATGTGGTTGAGCCGGTTTGTTGATATGGTGGGGCGGCACGTGTTCTTGGTCTTGACGGCGGCGACTCCTATGCCGCCGACTGTGCCGAGGCGAAAAATCGGAGGAACTGCTGCTACAATCCCGAGAAAAAGACCTCGTCCTTGAAGAAACACTGCTGCTCCTTCTCCTAATTCCTTGGAAGGCCGCGTCAGGTGGCGGGGCAGAGCCGGACATGCCTGCCGACCAAGAACATAAGCCGTAAGGTTGTATAGCCCCATATGTATGGTTAAAATGGCTATATGGCAGGCCCAAACCCATGCCATTCCTCAATGGTAGGCCTATCCCATACTATTGGCACTATGGTAGGCCCATCCCATACCATAGATCCACCTTAGAAAGCCGTGTACCTGTAGCGATGATGTGGCACGAACCGGTGAAGGCGGGAGCTGTGTGGTCTTGACGTCTGATCGGCGCGAAAGCATTCCAGCGACTGACGGTGCGTGGGCTGCGGTGAATCTCATAGGAAAGCTCGACTCAGCAGAGAGTGATTTGACGTAGTAAAATTAAAAATTATCATGGTGACTCCTACACCAGCATCAGAGTCCTCAAATGTCCCCAGGTCAGACTGCTCTTCTGGTATTGATCCTAAATGTCTTGACACCACCCTCAACTTTTTTTTTCATTAACTTCTGCAACATTCGCAGTCTTAGATCTAATTTTCAATCTGTAGAACACCACCCCTCCTCTACTAAACCTCATCTTCTTTTCCTCACAGAAACACAGGTGTCTGAGGCAACTGACAGTAGCCTCTTTTCTGTTCTCTTCTACTTTCTCTATCCTCATTTTCAATCCAAAGCTGAATGTTGTGTTTATGTGCACAGACTTAATCCTGCTCTCATGCCCACGCTCTTGAATCTTCCAAGTTTTCCACCATCTGGCTACGACTGCAGAGTCACTCTCAAACTAAATTTATCTGTGTTGTATACCTCTCATCTAACTCTGACTATAAGAAATTCTTTGACTACTTAGCTTCCAAAGTGGAGCACATTCTGCCTCTCCTTTTGCGGAGATCTCCATTCCTGGAGACTTCATTGTGTTTCTGGAGATGCTACACTGCCACTGTTTCAGAGATGTTGCTGCCCACTTGTTCTAATTGAGGCTTGACATACTGGATATTGCTGGAGATGATAGTGGCAGGATAAATAGTGATGGCTCGTTGATTTTACGACGAATTCTAGTAGCATGGAGATCGTGTGTAGGGATTTAGATTATGGTTGATTGTATGAGCAGAGGCAACACAAGAGATTGATAGTACTTCTTGATTTAATGATGGACAGAGATGTACACGGGTGATATTAAGACACAGATTACGACGGATGTGATGATGCTTGATTCTCCCCCCACCCCCTCCCTCTCTCTCTCTCTCTCTCTCTCTCTCTCTCTCTCTCTCTCTCTCTCTCTCTCTCTCTCTCTCTCTCTCTCTCTCTCTCTCTCTCTCTCTCTCTCTCTCTCTCTCTCTCTCTCTCTCTCTCTCTCTCTCTCTCTCTCTCTCTCTCTCTCTCTGAAGACTGAACTGTCTCCGATCTTTCTCATAACTGATCTCTGTCTGAACTCTCTGTGATCTGAACTCTTTGATAAAGTGAATTGAACTGATGATCTAGCAATGCATTCAGGCTCTATTTATGTGAAATAAATGGATCAGGATTCAGAATCTGAAATAAAGAAATGATCAGTCAGCTGTCTCTAAATAAGGTGAAGGGACCAGTGGTAGAGGTCGTTATTCTGGCCATTGACCAGGGAGGAAGGCAGGAAGGCAATGCAGGTGTTTTCCCTAAGGACTGGCAGGAATGTAGGGAAGTTGTGGTACTCCCTTGAGAGGGAGATAGGAAGGTTAAAGATAGGTGAGACTGGCCACTTGAGGACAGTGCACGTGGAATGAAATATATGAACGATGAATATATACAATAATAATTGTTATGACTGATGCGACTGATACAGTGCCTTCCTCCCCCAAAAATATATCCTCTAATTTGAACATAATGATAATAATGAGAGCAATAAGATATAAGCAATTAATAGATAATAAATGACATCAGAGAGAGTACGGAAGCAATAACCTTAATAATAATATACAGACATGATTAACATAATACAATACATATAGAACACATATAAGTAAGAGAAATATACACATATATACAGGATATTGAAACTGGATGATTAAATCTTAAAGTGAGAATGAAGTTTCAGCTTGTAAGAAGAAAGTGTGTGTGGAATTAAGCTTGAGAAACTTTGAGGATCAGTTGAATCAGAATGGAGTGTTAGCTGATGTGCACGCTCATCATTAAACCCTTTGTTCACATGCAGCTTTGGCTTTCCTCTTCCTTCACTGACCATTCTGGTGAGCTAGCCTTCAACTTTGCTATCCTCCACGACCTAGAGCAATTGGTGCAACTTCCTACTCATATTCCTGACTGTCTTGGAGATATTCCCAACATTCTTGACCTTTTCCTAACCTCTAATCCTTCTGCTCATGCTGTTACTCTCTCTTCTCCGTTGGGCTCCTCTGATCACAATCTCACATCTGTATCTTGACCTATCTCTCCAATCCCTCTTCTGGATCCCCCTAGGTGGAGGTGCCTCTGGTATTTTGCCTCTGATAGTTGGTGGGGGACCTGAGGAGGTATTTTGCTGATTTTCCTTGGAATGACTACTGCTTCTGTGTTAGAGACCCATCTCTGTGTGATGAGTGCATAACAGAGGTGATAGTGTCTGCTATGGCGATGTACATTCCTTGTTCTTTTTCTTGACCTAAACCTTCCAAACCTTGGTTTAACACAGCCTATTCTCATGCTATACATGATAGAGAGGTGGCCCACAAAAGGTACTTGAACTCCACTTATGACTTCTGGCACCTAGCCAAAAACATCTCTAATAACTTTGCTTCTTCTTCTTTCTCTCCTTTATTTCAACCAGACGGCACCACTGCTATCACATCTGTCTCTTAGAACTGAACTCATCGCTCATACCTTTGCTGAAAACCTTATCTTGGGCGATTCAGGGCTTGTTCCTCCCTCTTTTCCACCCTCTGATTACTTCATGCTACCTATTAAAATCCATTGCAATGTTGTTTTCCATGTCCTTGCTGGCTTAAACCCTTGGAAGGGTTATAGATCTGATGGGATCCCTCCTATTGTTCTCTGAAATTGTGCCTCAGTGCTTGCACCTTGCCTCATCAAAATCTTTGAACTCTGGCTGTCAACATCTACCTTTTCTTCTTGCTGTAAGTTTGCCAACATTCAGCCTGTTCCTAAAAATTATGACCAATCTAATCCCTCAGACTACTGTCCTATTGCTTTAATTTCCTGCTTATCTAAAGTTTTTGAATCAATCCTCAACAGGAAGATTCTTAAACATCTATCACTTCACAACCTTCTGTCTAATCACCAATATGGGTTCTGTCAAGGCCGCTCTACTAGTAATCTGGCTTTCCTTATTGAGTCTTGGTCATCCTCTTTTAGAGATTAATCATTTGATTAAACTTTTGCTGTTGCCTTAGACATATCAAAAGCTTTCAATAGAGTCTGGCACAAAGCTTTGACTTCCAAACTACCCTCCTATGGCTTCCATCCTTTTCTCTGTAACTTTATTTCAAGTTTCCTTCCTGACTGTTCTATTGCTGCTGTGGTAGACAGTCACTGTTCTTCTTAAACTATTAACAGTGGTGTTCCTCAGGGTTCTATCCTGTCACTCACCCTCTTTCTATTATTCATCAATGATCTTTTAAGCCAGACTTCTTGCCCTATCCACTCCTACACTGATGATACCACCCTGCACTTTTCCATGTCTTTTTGTAGACATCCAAACCTTCAGGAAGTAAACAATTCATGGAGGGAAGCCACAGAATGCTTGACTTTTGATCTGTCTAAGATTTTGGATTGGGACAGAGCAAACTTGGTATTGTTCACTGCCTCAAAAACTCAATTCCTCCCTCTGTCAACTCAACACAATCTTCCAGACAATTATCCCCTCTTCTTCATTGACACTCAATTCTACCCCTCTTCTACACTGACCGTCTGTCCTTTTTTTTATAATCAAAACTAGAAACTTCACATCTCACCTCAAGCTAAAATAGCTTCTATGAAGTTAGGCATTCTGAGACATCTCCACCAGTTTTTCTCACCCAGCTTCACATGTCTGGGGAGGTTCCACTCATACGGCTCTTTTGGACAGGGTGGAATCAAAAGCTTTTCATCTAATCAACTCCTCTTCTCTAACTGACTGTCTTCAGCCTCTTTCTCATTGTTGCAGTGTGGCATCTCTTGCTATCTTCTACTGCTATTTTCATGCTAACTGCTCTTCTGATCTTGCTAACTGCATGCCTCCCTTCCTTGCTGCACAAGACGTTCTTCTTTCTCCCATGCCTATTCTGTCCACTCTAATGCAAGAGTTAACCAGTATTCTCAATCATTCATCCCTTTCTCTGGTAAACTCTGGAACTTCCTGCCTTCTTCTATATTTCCACCTTTCTGTGACTTGAACTCCTTCAAGAGAGAGGTTTCAAGACACTTACCCTTCAATTTTTCACAACTGCTTTGGACTCTATTTGGGGACTGGCATGTCAGTGTGTTTTTTTTTTTTTTATTAGATTTTTGTTGCCCTTGGCTGGTGCCCCTCCTTTAATAGCTTTCAGCTATTAAACACATTGGTGCTTAGAAATGCACCTTATTTGGTTCATGGAAGAAATTAAACAAATATCCATTCATGAAAATTCTCAGGATTAGTATTCAAGATAGAACTAGAAATAATGGGTTCAAGCTTGAAAAAGTTAGGTTTAAGAAAGAGATAGGAAGAAATTGGTTTTCAAATAGAATGATAGATAAATAGAGTGGACTCAATAATCAGGTTGTTAGTGCTGAGGGAGCAGGTTGTTAGTTAGGGAGCTTTAAAAGAAGATAAGACAAGTTTATGAAAGGGGAAAATAGGTGGAAACAGGTTGGTATGTTTCATACAGGGACTGCCATGTGTAGGCCTGATGGCTTCTTGCAACTTCCCTTATTTTCTTATGTTCTTATTTTATGGATTCTTATGAATGAGGTGAATGGTGATCTAACTATTATCAGAGTGCCAATCTGGCCATGCACAATAGAGGGAGATTGGTGGGTGCTGGTGACTGCTTATTTTGGTTCCACCATTTATAGAAAATGTTTCGTGCCAGTGAAATAAAATGTTTGATTTCAAGATTTCCTTATCTACATCCAGTATACTACATGGCATTTGAAAAAGAATGCTAAATTTGTAACAGTTCTATACCATATACTTCCTAATTTTATGAAATGTGTTTCATTGTACTCTTCATTTTTTATAAATACTTATCTATTTATATACAAGGCTGGCAATCCCCACTTAGGATGGCATAAAGCACTACACACACACTCACACACACACTTCATTCACACTCTTCATTCACACTCTTAGCCCTGTGGAAAGGGATAGTTTTGTGGACCACCATACTACACTTCAGCAGCTGGCCACATACATCCATAGCAAGGTCCAACAGTATATACTGGTTTTAATAGCTAACTGGGTGAAATTGTACAGAAGCTGAAATGGTACAGATGACCAAGTTGAATGTGTGAATGTAGGAACTCCACAATCTATTTCTTGTGCTTTTTCACCCTATCCTGAAATTGTGCATGTCCATATTTCTCTCTCCATTACATGTTGCTCATCCCACTGTACATCCTCATGATTTGTGCTGCAGTCCATGTCCACACCTCTGAAGCACAGAACTTAGAAAGGATAATGCAACATCTTATACCTTCTTGCCTTCTATATTTACATTACTTTTGTCCAAATTTCTCTTCAGTATATAATTGGCATTGCTTTTCACAGTTCTCTCTTATCCTCCTTCCATTTCCCGAAATTTACAGTTTTACTTCTAAGTAGTTGAACTCCTTTATTTTCACTTTCACTCTCCCTATCATGATGTTGGACCTTTTTGTATTCTGGAACCTTATTCTGTACAGATTTATGAAATTGTCTCCCCTCATCCTTTCAAAAAACTAGAATCTTGCTGTTACAGATATTTACATGAAACTTTTTACACAGTATATCGACAATGTACACCTCCTTACTTATTGTCATTAGTACTGAATTGTCAGCAATCTTATGGCTCATTATTTGCCTGGCACCCAATCCTTCTGGTGTTGTTTCCCTCATGCATTTGTCCCTTTTCATGCATTTGTCCCTTTTTATGTTAAACATTCATAGTGATACCATGCACCATTGTCTCACACTCACACTCACACCAATCTAAAATTCACTTGAGTCATCCATTTATTAAGATGAATTAGCATTCCTATACAAAACATTGATCTTAAACTCTCCAAATCATGCATAGATCACATAAGTTTTGCCAAGCCTGTCATATGACATGTTGATGTTCTTACAAGTAGTAAACACTTGTTTTTAAAACTAAAAATTTTATCCACTTTCTCAACCCTTTCTTGATGTCCCTTGTTCAGTAGTTAAATTAAATTTTTGTTATTTGCCTCAAATCATGCCAAATCTGCTTTAATACTTGTCAAAACTGACTTAGTAATGAGAAATTACAAAATCTCACCAAAATTTATTTGTCATTATTTCTTGTACATGGCCAAAATTATTTTTTATGTGGGACACTGGCCAAGGGCAACAAAAGTGCCAAAAAAAAAAAAAAAAAAATGAAAAGAAAAAAAAGAACGAACTTAAATGCCAGTTCCCAAAGAAAGGTCAAAAGTATTATCGAAAAATGGGGCAAGTGTCTTGAAATCTTCCTCTTGAAAGAGTTCAAATCATAGGAAGTAGGAAATACAGAAGCAGGCAGGGAGTTCCAGAGTTTATCAGAAAAAGGAATAAATTATTGAGAATACTGGTTAACTCATGCATCGGAGAGGTGGACAGAACAGGGGTAAGATAAAGTAGAGTTATATATAGCAATGCTGCGGGAGTATGGGAAACAAGCATTTAGCAAGATCAGAAGAAGCAGTTAGCATAAAAATAGTGGTAGAAGATAGCACAAGATGTTACACTGTGGTGAAGAGTGGCTGAAGACAGTCAGTTAGAGGAGAGTTGATCAGACAAAATGCTTTTGATTTCATCCCATCAAAAAGAACTGTGTAAATGGAACCTCTCCATACATGTAAAGCATACTCCTTACATGGACAGATAAGGCCCCTATACAGAGTTAGCAACTGTGGGGATGAGAAAAACTGGCAGAGATGATTCAGAATACCTAACTTCAGAAATTGTATTAGCTAGGGATGAGATGTGAAGTTTCTAGTTTTGATTATCAGAAAAGGACAGAGCAGTGATGTTCAATGTAGAAGGAAGGGACAGTTTGAGTGTCAATGAAGAAATGGGTATAGTTGTCTGGAAGGTTGTGTTGAGTTGAAAGATGGAGGAATTGAGTTTTTGAGGCATAGAACAACAGTTTTAGAGAGATCAGAAGTCATGTTTTCTGTAGCTTCCCTGCATATGCTGTTTAATTTCTGAAGGGTTGAACATCTGAAAAGAGAGGGAAAAATGCAGGGTGGTATCATCAGCATAGAAGTGGATAGGACAAGAAGTTTGGCTTGGAAAATCATTGATCAACAATAGGAAGAGAATGGGTGACATGATAGAACCCTGAGGAACACCATTGCCAATAGATTTAGAAGAACAACAGTGATCATCTATCTCAGCAGCAATAGAACGATCAGAACAGAAACATGAGATGAGGTTACAGAGAGAAGGATAGAAGGTGTAGGAGGGTAGTTTGAAATTCAAAGCTTTGTGCCAGACTTTATCAAATGATCTTAATATGTCTAAGGAAACAGCAAAAGCTTCAGCAAAATCTCTAAAAGAGGATGACCAATACTCAGTGAGGAAAGCCAGCTCACCAGTAGAGTGGCCTTGATGGAACTGATATTGATGATCAGATATAAGGTTGTGAAATGATAGACATTTAAGAATCTTTCTATTGAGGATAGATTAAAAAACTTTAGTCAAATTGAGACTTACTGGAATCACTTCATGACTACAAGCCCAGGAGCTTAGGCTTAGCACAGCTGGCCACATACTTCCACTACAAGGTTCAACATCATACACTGGTTTACCCTTGCAGCCTTCATAATGAGAAAGTAATTTACCCTGCACCCACTCCAATCCTTAGACCACAGCAGATGCAAGATACTTCTTACAGAGTGCCCTACACCCTAACTAGGTTCATTACCAATGGGTCCTGCCAAGTGCATCCACACCCATTCCCAGGAGTCAATGAGACTGCATAATTTTCATGTACTCAACACTGTTGCTCTCCATTCACTTTCTCATTCAGTGCTCTCTTCACTCTGTTCATCCTCTCCAGGCATGGCTTTCCTCCTAACTTTTCACTATGTACATATGGCCTCATTATTCTTTTTACTAGTTTTCTGTCTTCCATTCTCTCCACATAGCCCAAACATCTTGATACATATTGGTCTGCCTGTCCAGTCATTTGCCCCAAAACACCAGTGCTTATGTCCATGTGATGGGGCTAAGAATACTGCCACTGTATTCCCTACATGTTGTAAGAGGTGACTAAAAGGGACAGAGCAATGAACCAGGACCTCCTTTTCTGTATTTTTGTCCTGTGAGCAGTCATATTATAATAATAATAATAATAATAATAATAATAATAATAATAATAATAATAATAATAATAATGATAATAATAATCGTAATAATCTATCTATATACCAGGCTGGCAATCCCACATTGGGTAGCCCATACAAAGCACCACACACTCATACACAAATCATTCACACTTTTAGCCCTGTTGGCCTATAGAGGAAAGGGAATACCAGAAGATTCTGAATGAGATTGGTGAAGATATTTTAATTACTGCTATTTTCATTATAACTGGCAGATATAATAACAATAATATTTTCATCAATTTCATTCAGAATGTTTCTGTATTCCTTATTTGTGTTATGCAGAGTGTCTTGCACATTAGAAGTTATAGAAAATGGAGAAGTGGGAAGGATAAAGAGAAATAGCAAGAAGAGAGAGAGAGAGAGAGAGAGAGAGAGAGAGAGAGAGAGAGAGAGAGAGAGAGAGAGAGAGAGAGAGAGAGAAGCAAGGGGAGGCAGATGTATCAGGGAATGCCATGTTTTATAAATTTAAAGTTATTCTTTCCCATTTAATTTCCCCACTTCCCTCTCTTTCTGAGAGTTGTATTTAGCAGAGAATATAGTTGAAGAGTTGCTCTCCCTCATATAATGAATGATCAGTTTCCACCCAGCCCTTGCTGGCCTAAACCCTCGGAAGGCTTATGGACCTGATGGGGTCCCTCCTATTGTTCTCCGAAACTGTGCCTCCATGCTTGCACCTTGCCTAGTCAAACTCTTTCAGCTCTGTCTGTCAACATCTACCTTTCCTTCTTGCTGGAAGTTTGCCTACATTCAACCTGTTCCTAAAAAGGGTGACCGCTCTAATCCCTCAAACTACCGTCCTATTGCTTTAATTTCCTGCTTATCTAAAGTTTTTGAATCTATCCTCAACAGGAAGATTCTTAAACATCTATCACTTCACAACATTCTATCTGATCGCCAGTATGGGTTCCGTCAAGGCCGCTCTACTGGTGATCTTCTGGCTTTCCTTACTGAGTCTTGGTCATCCTCTTTTAGAGATTTTGGTGAAACTTTTGCTGTTGCCTTGGACATATCAAAAGCCTTTGATAGAGTCTGGCACAAAGCTTTGATTTCCAAACTACCCTCCTATGGTTTCTATCCTTCTCTCTGTAACTTCATCTCAAGTTTCCTTTCTGACCGTACTATTGCTGCTGTGGTAGACGGTCACTGTTCTTCTCCTAAATCTATTAACAGTGGTGTTCCTCAGGGTTCTGTCCTGTCACCCACTCTCTTCTTATTATTCATTAATGATCTTCTAAACCAAACTTCTTGTCCTATCCACTCCTACGCTGATGATACCACCCTGCACTTTTCCACGTCTTTTCATAGACGTCCAACCCTTCAGGAGGTAAACATATCACGCAGGGAAGCCACAGAACACCTGACTTCTGATCTTTCTAAAATTTCTGATTGGGGCAGAGCAAACTTGGTATTGTTCAATGCCTCAAAAACTCAATTCCTCCATCTATCAACTCGACACAACCTTCCAGACAACTATCCCCTCTTTTTCAATGACTCTCAACTGTCCCCCTCTTCTACACTGAACATCCTTGGTCTGTCCTTTACTTATAATCTGAACTGGAAACTTCACATCTCATCTCTAGCTAAAACAGCTTCTATGAAGTTAGGTGTTCTGAGACGTCTCCGCCAGTTTTTCTCACCCCCCCCAGCTGCTAACTCTGTACAAGGGCCTTATCCGTCCATGTATGGAGTATGCTTCACATGTCTGGGGGGGTTCCGCTCATACTGCTCTTCTAGACAGGGTGGAATCAAAAGCTTTTCGTCACATCAACTCCTCTCCTCTAACTGACTGTCTTCAGCCTCTCTCTCACCGCCGCAATGTTGCATATCTAGCTGTCTTCTACCGCTATTTTCATGCTTACTGCTCTTTTGATCTTGCTAACTGCATGCCTCCCCTCCTTTCGCGGCCTCGCAGCACAAGACTTTCTTCTTTCTCTCACCCCTATTCTGTCCACCTCTCTAACGCAAGAGTTAACCAGTATTCTCAATCATTCATCCCTTTCTCTGGTAAACTCTGGAACTCCCTGCCTGCTTCTGTATTTCCACCTTCCTATGACTTGAATTCCTTCAAGAGGGAGGTTTCATGATACTTATCCACCAATTTTTGACCACTGCTTTGACCCTTTTATGGGACTGGCATTTCAGTGGGCATTTTTTTTTTTATTAGATTTTTGTTGCCCTTGGCCAGTATCCTTCCTACATTAAAAAAAAACAAAAAAACTCATAATTATTCTTAAAACATAATGTTCAGCTTAAGGGAGAGCTAGATCTTAGTGAGAGTGAGGTGGAGTGGATCCTTACCCCCATTTCTCCATCCCCCCCTTCTTCCCCCATACTTTGTATCTTCATGAGTGTGGGAAGACTCCACCCACATTCTGCCTTCCCTTCTGTCTGCAGTGGTATTCCCACAGTATTAGTAGGTCAACAACCAAACAAGACAGATGTGCGTGAAGTGATACTGTAGGGACTATGTATTTGTACTGTACCTACGAGTGGGATAATTGGGTTACACCTCACTATATTGGTTATTATTATTTGGTCCTATGGGAGGCCATGATCCGAGCGGATATGGTTTGAGAGGATGTGAGTTGCCTGGTAGCTCGTTACTCTTGCAGTGTGTGAGTGAGACTCCACATGTAGATCTAAATTTGTCTTGACGTCCTTTATGTCTTTGTACTAAAGGGAGCAGACACCTGTTCTCTCCCCCTTTCCTGCTGAAGTACAGTGTACTGTTATGGGTTGTGTGTGTGTGTCTGGGTGTTGTGTGTGTTGTGTCCTTGTTAAATGCTATTAATGTCCGGGATTGTATTCATGATTGTTTGGTATTAGAAGATCTTGTAGTATTTGTTGCTGGGCTACAACTATTTAGTTTCTTCCCATATTTCCACCAGTGTCTTTGGAGATGGGAATCTGTCTTCTGGAAGATTGTAAATGGATAGTTCTCTGGCCTGAGTGTATAATATCTTTGTTGGATGTAGGTGGTTTTGTTATTTTGGGAGGTAGTCCAACGGGATATTATACCCTATTTTATGCATAGTCTGTGCTGTCTGTGCTCCCTAGCTTGTGGCTAATTAGTTCTTTCTCAGCTTGGGTGATGAAGTTGGCATTTGTTATACTCTCTTCCCTGTTGGTTGGTTAGAACAAGGTGACAACCTCTTGAGGTTGGTGACCAGTAGGTGCCTGGATTTATCTTGTTTACACCCTGCATTAGGTTGTGAGGAATGTTGTCTAGTGATAAACTGATCTGAGTCAATGGCAGCTGTGAGAGGGGCTGTATTTGGTCATAACTCCTGGCACACTGAGTAAGCTTATCCACCTCAAGCTGTGGTCATCTGTGCCGTAGTGATGGCTTTCCTTGTCATTTGGTGCCCTACTTTGTTGCCAACACTTGATTATATTGTTTTTCTAAGAACATTTGATGGTTTTTGTTTATTCTCTCCATACTCTCCATACCATCTGCACCACCAATCTCTTGACCTCCAGATGCTCCATTTGTATCTTTCTAAACCAGTGATTTCAGACTTCTCCCTTCACATCACACTAAGCCAGGGGCTAAAATTGGTGAGGCACACCATCAGTATTTAAAAGTGGAAGTAATGAATGCTAATAAACCTTCACATGCCTAGTGAAGTAAAGGTTACCAGTTCGTACATACAATGTGGTATGTTCCCACAAAAGAGATATAATATAAATTCACAATTAATTAAATGCATCGTCATTAAGCAGTGAGACATGACAGTGTCTACTCATAGACATCACATCTGCCATGCACACTAAGGTGTGTCATAGGATGGCAAAGAATGATTTTTTTTGGTTTGAAAAATCGGCCCATGTAACAAATGATGTAGTTTTATGAGCAGAATCATGTGATATCTTCAAATTTGAAAACTTTCAAGTTTTTGCTAGGTAAATTTTAACTTAAAATTTTATGAAAATTCAGTATTCCCACCCTTTTACCAACACCACTAAATAGCTTATTTAAAGTAAAGTAAATGCATCAAATTAATTTATAAGGATGAAAATAGAGAAACAAATGATCGTGATATATTTGATATTCCTTTAGAAAACAAAATCAAGTACAATAACTGGTTTTACTGCTACGACCCTGTGTTGCTGCACACCAGAGAGAACTTGCCTTTCTTGCTTCTGTCCCTACTCATCACCTCCCTGCTGACCACCTTAGCTCAGATGTAGCCTTCCCTCCTCTCCTGGCTGTACATGTGACTGCTGGCCTTGCTCACTTGTTGCACACAACGCTCTATACTCTGGATGTGTGAGGGCCAGGCAGGAACATACATGGAGTTGTCCAGGAAAGCTCTGACTTGAACATTGGTGAGGCTGCAGGTAAGAGGAGGCTCACTGCCAGCCTGGATGTTATCCAGATCTATGAGATCTGTGAGGGTATTGGCATCTAGATTGATTTCAGGAGTTTCCCTGACCCTGAAGGAATCATCACCAACTGATTCGTCATGCCCAGATCTTCTCATAAGTCTCATATCCAAGATCTTCTTGACTGCCACTCTTCTCTCCTCCTCATCTCTACTGCAGAGCATTGTCTGCAGAATTGCCTCGGGATGAGCATACCAGAAAGATCTCACAGTCTGCTCCACAATCAGAACAACCTTCCTCGCCTGACTCTTCAGGAGTTAAAGCTGGAAGAGAACATGTCTCGGACATTCGGAGAATGATGACTTGACCTTCATGTTGAACCAGTTTGGCAAGTAGACACCCATGATGAATTGGACAATAAGTCTCAGGTTGTGAAGCTGGTTCCCCTTTAGTTTATGATGAGCGACCCAAATTCTGCAGAACCTAAGAACCATTGTGAACCACCTAGAATGTGAGACTGGATCTATCTGCAGGTAAGCAAGTCTATCTGGCATGATCCCAGTCCTGATGGCACTGCCAGTCATGTAACCACAGTACTGATCAGTACTCAGGTCGTCAATCATAGTATGTGCAAGCTCAACGAGTGGAGGGCCAACTGTGATTCTTTCGAAGCTTGGATTTATTTCTAACTCAGTGGCAGAGTCCAGCATCTTGCCCAGAGGACCAGACCATCTGTTGTTTGAAAGAGTCTTGCCATCCAGCTCCCGGATCAGATGTCTGAGTGGCAACTTGTTGGTATGGAGGTCACAAACAATCCAGACCAGCCTCCTTCCAACCTTCTGCTCTATCCACTGCATCACCCCCCCTTGCCACCCTGTGTTCGTGTTGGTGCTGTCCCCTCCAGTGGCCTGCAGGGTCTGCTCTATGTTCCTCTCTCTGAGCCAGTTTATAATGTTATCTGCTACTATCTCATCTTTCTCTGGAGTAAGATGCCGCAAGTACTTCCCTCCTGGCTCACTGCAGCAGATGTAGCATTCCTTCTTCACCATAGCAGGGAACAACTTGTCAGAATCTCCAACTTTCATGAACACTTTAGTGTCATCTCTTCTCTCTTCGAAGAACAAACACTTGATTCCATTTTCTCTTATTCCCTTATAAAACTCTTCTTCTAGATTAATGGCAAGTTTCTCCTGAGTTCCTCTTTGTTATGATCTATCACCTGGTGAACATCATCAGGTGTTATCAAACCACTGGACAGCTGTTGCTATATCCTCAGTTTCTCCGAGAACAGTGTGGCGTCGCATGCTGGCCAGAGATATGGTTGAGATATCTTTCCTATTTCGAATCATATGCCTGAAAGGTTTGGGATCATTATTTTCTGGGTTAGGGACAAAGTCATTGTTCTCCTGGTCAGCACTTGGATCAGCCATGGGAAAGTCATTAAATTCTGAATCAGCTTGAATCCAATCATCGGCCTTCTTTCTCTCAGCCTGGACCTTCTCAAGTCTCTTTTCCTCAGCAACTCTTCCTCTCTTCTGTCTCTCTATGGTAGCCTCCTGTCTCTTGGACTCTGTAATATCCTGGCTAGAAATCATGAGAGGCCCTTATTCTGCCAGTCTTCTCTCTCTGAGCTTTGACAAATGCCAGTTTGATCACAGGAATCTTCAGTTTACGTTTGCAAATACAGGAGATGTGGGCCTTAGATATACAGTCACGATCACATCCAAACTCAGGTCAGATAACTATTGGGCACTTGCAAGTAATGATGTCAAATAACTGGTCCAGTTGTTTGGCAAAGCTGACCTTAACTACAAGCTTTCCTCTCCCAAGAGATATATCACTTGCCTTTTCCCAACTGGCTAGCAGTCTCTGACTAGTCTTCTGACTTGTTATGATTGGAGACCTGAACTGAGCATTAGCCTGAGTGTACTGTGCCAAGACAGCTTTGGTCATATCACTGGCAATGCCTTCATGTGTGTAAGTTTTTTGGTTCTTTCCACTGGTTTGCCTGATTTAAACACTGTATCTCAAAACATCTCTCAATGTAGGCAACTCCAACTTCAGGAACTCTCTCCCACACCCAAGATAGTGACTGAGATGGCTGGATTTCTGGTTCCTCATCCTGACACCAGCAGCCATTGTGAATATTATCAGCTTATAAATGCTTCAGAATCTGAAACAAAGAAATATTGTTAGTTGCTTGTTAAAGAATGAAGTCAGAAAGCAACATTTACTGTTTAATTGTAATGCACCTGTATGTTAGATTTTTAAAAAATTTCATGCTAAAAGTTACCTAGCAAAAGGTTACAAAATATTGAAACCAAAATTATTTTCTGTTTATGTACACTAAAATCTACCAAAAAAGTGATGGGCCATTCGTTTTAGCTGACCTCCCCTCCTATGACACACCCTAATGTGCACCTTATGTGAAAGAAGATCAGTTTTCCTTTCCAAATTCCCATGGTATGCCTGCACTTGTTTTGTGATACACTAGTTGAAAACCTGTGCTAAAGAAAAAAAGAAAAATAAATAAAGAAAGAAAGAAATATTTGTATTAAAAATTAACTGCAGCATTTTGCTAGTTCATCTACATACACACCAATTTGAAATCTCTTGAAAAATTTACATTATAGATATAAAAATAAAGAGGGGAGACTTCCATTTCCCTCTGTTCCTATGAGTCATTTATGGTCTGTAGGGAATACAGTGACAACATTCCTTCGGTGTAACTACAGAGTGTGCAGCCAGGCTGTTCCTGTACCACAGGAAACACTTCCTTTGAAGCAAACCTTTCCTGCCTTTTGAGTACCCATGATTATAATTCCCATGCTTAATTACTAAAGCAGGCAACACAAGGATAGCTACGTATTTTTTTTGGCGAACACTATTGTTTTAACTCGGACTTTTAGCTTAGAGTGCAGTTGAGGGTTTATTTGTAACAAAAGTGTGAATCTGGCATATTTACTATTTATCTCACACCTCACATCTCAAGACTGAATGGCTTTCTGCTATTTTTCATGTAGTGAAGCACATTGTTAGTGTTTGTTTCTCCAGGGAAGGATATAAAAATTTACCTAGATAGTGAAACCAGTATTGGAAATGGACCTCACTACTAAAAAACATCATGTTTTAAAAATCAGAGAGATGTGAAGAAAAGAAAGAAAACACTTAGATAAGGTAACAAGATTGTACATAGAGAGAGAGAGAGAGAGAGAGAGAGAGAGAGAGAATGGAATAGCCATCACCAAGATATTTCCACCTCCAGATATCTCCATCTAGTCAGGCAAATTAAATTCCAGATATATGAGTTGTAAACCAGGTGGACTGTACTTTGATACCTAGCCATTACCTCAGTTAATCACTGTGTTCTTTGAAGAAGGGTTAGAATGCTTTTGAAATTATTGCTGTGATTCTCATCAGGGAGTGACCCCAGAACCAGAGCCTGGAACCTCTTCTGAAATTCTCACAGCAGCCACAGAGGCCTGGTCCACACTGCTGGGTGCGCAAGTCTCCCCGATCACGGTGGACATGACTGCTTTGGTGCCCTGCCTGGAAGTTCGAGCTTCTTTCCAGAAGAGTCAGTACCATGTTGACCAGGAAGTTAGTGTCTCGGTCAAAATAAGGTCAGTGTGTAAGACTGATAACCAGTGCAAACTGTGTAATTAGAATTGTTGTATATTACAAGATTTTTTGTGCTTGCATGTGCTGTTACTCCTATTTAGCAAAATAATATTAATAATATTAAGAATTTAATGTAATATTTTTTCTCAGTTAATTATATTTTTGTACAGCAAATCCTTTCCTTTTTTAAAAATTGCAACTGAAAATTTTGGATCTCTTCCTAAATCATCTTTCCCGAAATTAGGTTTTCTATATTGCCTTTGCCAATTCTTTTCCTCCTTCCTTTTGTTAATTCAATACTACAGGGGCTATATTTGCTCTTGTATGGAGTATGGCTCCCATACATGGGAAAGTTCAACTTATACAGCTTTTCTAAAGTTTTTCACCTTATCAATGCTTGTCTTTTAACTGATTGTTCACAGTCTGCTGCATTGTTGCATCTCTTGTTGTCTTTTACTGTTATTTCCATGGTTATTGATCTTCTGAATTTGGCAACTGCATACCTCACTGTGCAAGACTTTAAGCTCATTTTCACCTCTATTCTGTCCACCTTATTGGTGCAGAGGCAAGTCTTCTCATTCACACAAGAAATAACTATGGAACTCTCCTTCCTACAACTTTAATAGGAAGAAATATTGAGACTCAGAACTAAATTAGTAATTTTTTGGGGAAATTAGCAAATTTTGGAGCCATGGCAAAATGAAGAGGCTTTTGTTTTATTTTTTCCTTGGCCACCTTTGTTTACATGTTAGAAAAGTAGTGACATTCAAGAAAGAAACATGAATATTAGAACGCTGTGCTGCAACTATTGAAAATACTTAGGAACTGAAAAACTCAAAGCATTGGTTGCCACATAAAAGACCTTTTCCTTGTAGATTTTTCAATCAGACAGTACTTCAGATGAGTAACAATGTTGTGTTTTGTGTGGAAACTATATGAATTTGAATAAATTTAGAGTTATTTTGTGCACATGTCTACACAGACCTCAGTTATTTAGTGTGCTGGCTTACCCTGTAGCTGCCCGAAGGCAGCTAAAGGGTTTTAGACCCACACAATGACGCAAATTGTTTATTGCATTCGGTCAATCCTGAAGACATACACAATGAACATAAGACATGCGTAGCACTACTAACCATTAAATACTGTATGAACATAATGCATCACTAATGATGGATTATGTTAATTAGGGCAATCGACCCCTTGTAATACAGATGTGGAACTCATGTGTTTGGGGTCTTAAGGAGGCCTGTCACCAAGCAACACCTGCGTCTGTATTGTAGTGGTCCGATCTTTCCTGGAGTTGTCACACCCGAACTCTGTGGCGGTATGAAGGGATCTGTCCCTCCAGGCTTTATCCCTGCTGGACTTCAGTGCCTCACACCTGCCCATCTTACCCTTAGGTCAGCAATAGTGTTTACATGGTAAATTCTGGATAAATATAGATATGGAGACAGGACACTATTGAGCCCTGCTCGAACCCTGTATTATGCAACTAGGTAAATACAACTTGATAAATACACACACACACACACACACATTATAGGGTGAAATGATTTAAATATAGTAAAGCTGACTTTGAAAAATTACATTGTTGCTGTGGACTGGAAAGACTTTGAAGATACAGAAGATGTTTGTGAAAAATGGGATGAATTTATAAGGATATATAATTCTGCTAATTAATTTATATGGATATATAATTCTGCTGTGGAGAAATTTGTACCTAAATGAAGAGCAAGATGTACAAAGGGTAAAGAATGGTTCAATACAGAATGCAAAGAGGCTAGAAATTGTAAGCTAAATGCTTGGAATAGATAGAAAAAGAGGAAAACTGGGAGCAGATGGTGGGAATATATTGATGCTAGAAATAAATATGTTGATAATAAAAATGGAGAGAAGAAACTATGAAAGAGATATAATAGATAAGTGTATAAATGAGACCAAACTGTTCTTTAGACATATAAATGGGAAGATGAAGAAGAAGAAAGGTGTATCAAGATTGAAAGTTAAAGGAAAAATCTATGAGGATGCACAGGACATGGCAGAGGTTATGAACAATAGTTTCAGTTCAGTATTTACTGTGGAAGGGGAGTTTGATGCTGGAAGGGATAAGTTGGTGAGGAATATACTAAGTATAGTCCCAATCACTTATGACGAAATACTTAAGATGATGAAAGAACTTAATGTGAATAAAGCAACTGGTCCAGATGGAGTATCAAACTGGATATTGAAGGAATGTAGAGAACAACTGGCTGATAAAATTCAGTCTAGTGGTGACATCACTATCACAGGGAAGAGTACCGAAAGATTGAAAGAGAGCAAAATTACACCAATATTCATAGGAGGAAATAAGGAAAACCCACTAAATTGTAAATCAGTGTCATAGACTAGTGTTGTAGGAATACTATGTGAAAGAATAAAAGGAAGATGGATGAAATACTTGGAAAGAGATAAAGTTTTGGTAAATTGTCAATTTGGATTTAGGAGGGGAAGATCATGCTCCATGAACTTATTGTCTTTTTATTCAGGGGTAATCAGTATTGTGCAGGAGAGAGATAGATGGGTGGATGGTGTCTACTTAGACTTGAAGAAAGTGCTTGACAAAGTACCACACCGAAGATTGCTATGGAAGATAAAAAAAATATGGAAAAACTGGAGGAAGACTGATGGAGTGCATGGAGGATTATCTGGATGATAGAGAGATGAGAACAGTAATACAAGACCAGAATTCATCTTGCTGAAAGTAACTAGTGGTGTCCCACAGGAGTCAGTGTTGGGACCGATAATGTTTGTAATATATGTGAATGATATAAAGGAAGAAATAGACAGTTATATGAACTTATTTTGCAGATGATGCTAAGCTGATGAGAAGGGTAGAAAATGTAAATGCCTGTATGGTACTGCAAGATGATTTAAATAAGATAAATAGATAGAGTAAATCTTGGCAAGTGGAATTCAATTTAAGTAAATGTAAAGTAATGGAGTTTGGTAAGAGTAAGAAAAGAATACATCATCATGAGATGGATGGTGTGAAGTTTTAGAAATCAAAAGAGGAACTGTATTTGGGAGTAACATTTGCTGAAAATTTGACTTCGGACAAAGACATTGATAAAATTACTGAGAGACGATGAATTTGTTAAAAAGAATAAGAATGGCATTCTCATTTTTAGATGAAGGAATGATAAAAAAGTTGTTGATATCCATGATAAGACCAAGATTGGAATATGTGGCATTGGTGTGGTCTCATCATATAAAGAGCAATATTATAAAATTAGAAAGAGTACAAAGAGCAATCACTAAGAGGGTTCTGGAGTTGAGTAACTTGACCTATGAAGAGAGATTAAGAATGTTGGAAATTCCTACCCTTGAAAATAGGAGAGAGAGATGGGATTTAACAAACATCTATAGAATGATAAATGGTATGACAAAGAGTTGACAAAGAAAATGTTGACAAAGAATGTTTTATAAATTTAGACACACAGAGTACAAGGGGACACAGTAAGAAGTTGAAGAAAGCTAACTGTAGAAGAGATATCAAAAAGTATAGTTTTCCTCACATAAGTGTGAACAAATGGAATGAACTCAGTGAAGACGTTGTCAATGCTGTAACTGTCCATGCTTGTAAGACCAAACTGGACAGATATAGAGATGGGATACTATGAGATTACTCCTCTCCCGTAAACCACAAGTAGGTAAAAACTAGGTGAATGCACACTATAGTTTTTTTTACATAACTTTATGATGACAGTTCACATAATATAATTATCTTCTCACAAAATATCCTTGTGAAATAGAGGTGTGTTTTATACACAAGTAAATATGATATATATATATATATATATATATATATATATATATATATATATATATATATATATATATATATATATATATATATATATATATATATATATATATATATATATATATATATATATATATATGTATATCTATCTATTTATCTATCAATCTATCTATCTATCTATCTATCTATCTATCTATATATATATATATATATATATATATATATATATATATATATATATATATATATATATATATATATATATATCTCTCTCTCTCTCTCTCTCTCTCTCTCTCTCTCTCTCTCTCTCTCTCTCTCTCTCTCTCTCTCTCTCTCTCTCTCTCTCTCTCTATAGTTCTTGAACTTAATTCACTCTTGAATGCTATTTGAAATATGAAATGTTCTAGAACCAAAACTATTATTCCCATAGGAATCAACGTAAAATGGATTAATCCGTTCCTGGACAGTGGTCTACCCTGTCTTAGCAGCATATGATAAATGCTCCCACAGCCAAGATGGCTGCTTCACAATATCTCCAGCTCACAAAATTGTTTATCCATAAAGAATGTATTGAATGAACTTAGTGACACAGAACTCATCAGAGCATACAGTTTAGACCATGCAGGTATTCCCTTTGTCACTGATCTGGTGAGGGAAGCCTTACAGAGAGACATAGAGGAGCAACCCACTTACTGTCAAAATCAAGGTTATCATAACACTTAGACATATTGTTGCTGGAAAAAGCTACTGGAAAATGCTTTTTTTTATTTTTTTATGTAGGAAGGACACTGGCCAAGGGCAACAAAAATCCAATAAAAAAAAAATGCCCACTGAAATGCCAGTCCCATAAAAGGGTCAAAGCAGTAGTCAAAAATTGATGAATAAGTGTCTTGAAATCTCCCTCTTGAAGGAATTCAAGTCATAGGAAGGTGGAAATACAGAAGCAGGGAGGGAGTTCCAGAGTTTACCAGAGAAAGGGATGAATGATTGAGAATACTGGGTAATTCTTGTGTTAGAGAGGAGGACAGAATAGGGGTGAGAGAAAGAAGAAAGTCTTGTGCAGTGAGGCCACGGGAGAAGGGGAGGCATGCAGTTAGCAAGATCAGAAGAGCAGTTAGCACGAAAATAGCGGTAGAAGACAGCTAGAGATGCAACATTGTGGCGGTGAGAGAGAGGCTGAAGACAGTCAGTTAGAGGAGAGGAGTTGATGAGACGAAAAGCTTTTGATTCCACCCTGTCTAGAAGAGCAGTATGAGTGGAACCCTCCCAGACATGTGAAGCATACTCCATACATGAACGGATAAGGCCCTTGTAAAGAGTTAGCAGCTGGGGGGTGAGAAAAACTGGCGGAGACGTCTCAGTAATGGTGGCATTGGGGGTCATGGAGAGAGCCACAGGTGGCTTGGGATAACTCCTGAGCTCCAAAAACAGTTCATTTGCATTGTTGCTTTTCAATGGAATCACATTTACCCTATTTCAAAGACTGAATTACTGTCTTATTCTTTGTGTCTCTTCTCCAAATATATAAAAATGAAGTAAATACATATAGGAACTATGAATTAGTAATGAATGGCAGCTTTTGGTATGTCTTTTTAATATTTGAAATCAAGTAACTTTGTTCTAGAACTGAATTATGGTACTGCAGCCAAAGCAATAATGAGTTCCAAATTCTGTTAGAAAACCAATTTGTTTGAAAATGGAGGTGTTTGGTAACCAAGATTCCACTGTATGTGCACACACACACACACACACACACACACACACACACACACACACACACACACACACACACACACACACACACACACACACATATATATATATATATATATATATATATATATATATATATATATATATATATATATATATATATATATATATATATATATATATATATATATATATATATATATATATAGATAGATAGATAGATAGATAGATAGATAGATAGATAGATAGATAGATAGATATAGATATAGATAGATAGATAGATAAATAGATAGATATTTTTTTATGTTGGAAAGACACTGGCCAAGGGCAATAAAAATCCAATAAAAAAAAAAACACTGAGATGCCTATCCCCAAATAGGGTCCAAAGCATTACTCAGAAATGGAAGAATAAGTGTCTTGAAACTTCCCTCTTGAAGGAGTTCAAGTCATAGGAAGTTGGAAATACAGAAGCAGGCAGTGAGTTCCAGAGTTTACCAGAGAAAGGGATGAATGATTGAGAATACTGGTTAACTCTTGCATTAGAGAAGTAGACAGAATAGGGGTAAGAGAAAGAAGAAAGTTGCAATGTTGCAAGAAATGCAACATTGCAATAATGAGAAAGACACTGAAGACAGTCAGTTAACAAAGAGGAGTTGATGAGACAAAAAGCTTTTGATTCCACCCTATCTAGAAGAGTGGTATGAGTGGAATCCTCCAGACGTGTGAAGCATACTCCATACATGGACAGATAAGGGCCCTGTACAAAGTTAGCAGCTGGAGAGGTGTGCAAAACTGGTGAAGACATCACAGAAGCTGTTTTTAGCTAGAGATTTATTTATTTTTTTTATTTTGATTTTAATTTATTTAATTAATTTATTTTTTCTATGTAGGAGGGGCACTGGCCAAAGACAACAAAAATCAAATAAGAAAAAGCCCACTAAGATGCCAGTCCCTGCATAGGATCAGAAGCAGTGTTCAAAAATTGAAGGATAAGTGTTTTGAAACCTCCCTCTTGAAGGAGTTCAAGTCATAGGAAGGCGGAAATACAGAAGAATGCAGGGAGTTCCAGAGTTTACCAGAGAAAGGGATGAATGATTGAAAATACTAGTTAACTCTTGCATTAGAGAGGTGGACAGAATAATGGTGAGAGAAAGAAGAAAGTCTTGTGCATCGAGGCCGTGGGAGGAGGGAAGACATGCTGTAAGCAAGATCAAAAGAGCAGTTAGCATGAAAATAATGGTAGAAGATAACAAGATAACATTGTGGCAATGAGAAAGAGGCTGAAGACAGTCAGTTATAGGATAGGAGCTGATAAGATGAAAAGCTTTTGATTCCACCCTTTCTAAAAGAGCATTATGAGTGGAACCCCCCCAGACATGTGAAGCATACTCCATACATGGACGGATAAGGCCTTTGTACAGAGTTAGCAGCTGGGGGGGGTAAGAAAAACTGGCGTTGATGTGTCAGAACGCCTAACTTCATAGAAGCTGTTTTAGCAGGAGATGAGATGTGAAGTTCACAGTTTAGATTATAAGGAAACGACTTGACAGACTGAGGATGTTCAGTGTAGAAGAGGGGGACAGTTGAGTGTCTGGAAGGTTGTGTCGAGTTGGTAGATGAAGGAATTGAGTTTTTGTATGTATATAATAATATATATATATATATATATATATATATATATATATATATATATATATATATATATATATATATATATATATATATATATATATATATATATATATATATATATATATTTACAGCTTAATTTATAACAAATCTTTTGTAATTTTGTTTCATTAAAGTTAGCAGGCTGATGAGAGGGCAAAGAGTTGGCTTCATGCAGACGGGATCATTTAAGCATGAAACTCTTTCAGACATATCAGGGCTTGTTGGCTTGTTGATATTCTGTAAATTTATTACCTTAAAGTTGTCCATGCAGAAAGATTTATGAATAAAAAAAAAGATATAGGAATACATGAAACTGTTTTTAGATTTGAAAACATGGATGATCATTTGTTTTCTATCCCCAAAATAACTCTTGCCAAATAGGCTAGTGTGAAAACCAGTTTGGCACCCTAATGGCTGTGCGAAAATGCCTGCACATAAACGCTCACGCCAAAACATATCAAATCCCTTAGGGATTATATTTGTAAGTTTTCTGCTATTTTTTTTTTACTTTTTTTTAATATATTTTCTTTTGTCTCCATTTGACGATTAAGGATGAATTATTTGATTTCAGGAATACATATAGTTGTACTGTTTTCCTGAGCTCTCTGAGTGTGGGCGTCAGCTCCATGTCTCATTTGGACCGCCTTGTGGAAGCCAATCCGGATAAACTTGTCCTTCCTCCAGGTCAAGTAATAGAAGTCTCTCTCCACTTTGTGCCTCATGTGGAAGATGTGGGAAAAAAATTAAAAGTAAGTTTATTGTAGCTTTAATACTGTCTTCAGGTAAAGTGCTCAGTTTCTTTTAGATGACTAGGCTTTATTGGTTAAAAGGGAAAAATTCTCTCTCTCTCTCTCTCTCTCTCTCTCTCTCTCTCTCTCTCTCTCTCTCTCTCTCTCTCTCTCTCTCTCTCTCTCTCTCTCTCTCTCTCTCTCTCTCTCTCTCTCTCTCTCTCTCTCATCAGCCTTCTTTCTTGTATCTTTCCTTCTTGCCCTCATTTTCTTACACATCTTGTACTTTCATGCTGGAATGAAAATACTGAAATAGCTCAAAAACAACAAAGAAATGGACAGAGAGAGAGAGAGAGAGAGAGAGAGAGAGAGAGAGAGAGAGAGAGAGAGAGAGAGATGTTTCATTGCTAGCTCACAAACAATATAATAACATAATAAATTTGTGTGTGTGTGTGTGTGTGTCTGTGTGTGTTTACCTAGTTGTGGTTTACGGGAGGGAAGTAATCACATAGTATCCCATCTCTATGTCTATCCAGTTTGGTCTTAAAAGCATGGACAGTTTTGGCATTCACAACGTCTTCATTGAGTTCATTCCATTTGTTCACACTTCTGTGAGGAAAATTATACTTCTTGATGTCTCTTCTACAGTTAACTTTCTTCACCTTCTTGCTGTGTGTCCCCTTGTACTGTGTGTGTCTAAATTTATAAAACATTCTTTGTTCACATTTTCCATACCATCTATCATTCTATAGATGTTTATTAAATCTCCTTTCTCTCTCCTATTTTCAAGGGTAGGAATTTCCAACATTCATAATTTCTTTTCATAGATGAAATTTCTTAACCCCAGAAACATCTTAGTGACTGCTCTTTGTACTCTTTCTAATTTTATAATATTCCTCCTTATATGAGTAAACCATTCCACTGCTGCATATTCCAATCTTAGTCTTATCATGGAAATCAAAAACTTTTTTTATCATTCCTTCATCCAAATATGAGGGCCATTCTTACTCTTTTTAACAAATTCATCATCTCCCCCGTAATTTTATCGATGTCTCTATCCGGAGTCAAATTTTTAGAAACTGTTACTCCCAGATCCATTTCTTTTGTTTTCTTTAACTTCACATCATCCATCTCATAATGATATTGTATTCTTTTTTCACTTTGACCAAACTTCATTACCTTACATTTACTTAAATTAAATTCCATTTGCCAAGATTTACTCCATCTATTTATCTTATTTAAATTGTCTTGCAGTATCATACAATCATTTAGATTTTCCATCCTTCTCATCAGCTTAGCATCATTTGCAAATAAGTTCATGTAGCTATGTGTTTCTTCATTCATGTCATTTACATATATCACCAACATTATCAGTCCTAACACTGACCCTTGTGGGACACCACTACTTACTTTCAGCCAAGATGAATTTTGGTCTTGTATTACAGTTCTCATCTCTCTATCATCCAGATAATCCTCCATCCACTCCAGCTGTCTTCCTCCAATTCTTCTATAATTTTTTATCTTACATAGCAATCTTCAGTGTGGTACTTTGTTGAAGGCCTTCTTGAAGTCTGAGTAGACACCATCCACCCATCTATCTATCTCCTGCACAATATCAAGTACCCTTGAATAAAAGGACAATAAGTTCATGGAGCATGATCTCCTTCTAAATCCAATTTGACAATTTACCAAAACTTTATCTCTTTCCAAGTGTCTTTGTCTTCCAATCCATCTTTCATTTATTGTTCTTTCACATAGTTTTCCTACAACAATAGTCAATGACACTGTTCTATATTCTATTAGTGGGTTATCCTTATTTTCTCCTTTGAGTATAGGTGTTATATTTGCTCTCTTCAATGTTTTGGTACTCTTCCCTGCAACAATGATGTCACCACCATACTGTGAATTTTATCAGCCAGTTGTTCTCTGCATCCATTTTGGTGCTACATCTAGACTAGATGCTTTATTTACATCAAGGTCTTCCATCATCTTAAGTATTTCATCATAACTGATTGGGACTGTACTTAATATGTTCCTCACCAAATTATCCTTTCCAGCATCAAACTCCCCTTCCACAGTAAATACTGATCTGAAACTTTTGTTCATAACCTCCACCATGTCCAATGCATCCTGATAGACTTTTCCTTCAACTTCCAGTCTTGATACACCTTCTGTTTTCTTCATCTTCCCATTAATATGTCTAAAGAATAGTTTTGGTTCATTTATATACTTTTCTATTATATCTCTTTCATAGTTCCTTCTCACTTTTCTTATTATCTAAACATACTCATTTCTAGCATCAATATGTTCCTCCCATCTGTGCTGCTTTCCTTTTCTTTCATCTATTCCAAGTATTTAACTTATAATTTCTAGCCTTTTTTGCATTTTGTATTGAGCCATTCCTTACCCATTCTACATCTTGCTCCTCCTCTGGGTACAAATTTCTCCACAGCAGTATTATATATCGTTATAAATTCATCTAATTTTTCCTGAACATCTGCATGTTCAAAGCCTTTCCAGTCCAGAGCATCAAAGTACTTTCTTAACTTTACAAAATCAGCTTTACAATATTTAAATCTTACCTTATAATTTTCATCAATGATTACTTTTTCACTTTTCAAATTGAATTCCATCAACACAAGATCACTTTTTATCTAGAGGGCTGTTATGGTATATAGTTTCAGTAATTTACATGTCCTTGGTAAACACTGAATTAAGTCTTGATGGTTTATCTTTTCCACTAAATCTGGCATCACAATCAACCCATTGATACAAGTTTATTTTTATTACCTCTATTGCTAAAACATTATGCAGGGATAAGTAGACATGTAATATTTTCTCATACTGAAAACTATTTTATCCTTCATGTGGAGAATTTCAAGTTACAATACACCCTACTGTTTAAGGGCTAAGCATCACTGGTACTAACACAATGATGCTGTCACCCTGGGAACCCGCATTCACTGTGAATATCTGTCTGATTCGCGTTAACACCTTATTACACAGACTCACTCAACAGCCTCCTGCCCTCATGTCAAGTGGTGGTGTGTTTACTTATGTGAAGGACATTTTAACAGTGAACATGATTTATTTAGGTGTTCTGAAGCAGTATGGCACTGAAGATGTATGGGTGCAGTGTCTGAAGTTACCATTTATTATCATCCACTGACATCCCAAGGCTCCCATTGTATCTTTAACTTAATGCAAGAGATGTTCAAAACACTCTGTTTAAAAAAAAATAAGGCATCATATGTTTTAGGTGACTTTAATGACAACTTACTTGCCAAGGATAACAAAATGATCAAGATTTTAAAAAGCTTGAAATTGATGCAGTTGGTGAATAAACCAACCAGTATTATGCATGTGTCCTTAATGCTTTTACATCTACTCATCACTAATAAGCCCAATGCCATGCTCTCCTGTAACATAACTCCTATAGAGATAGCAGACCATGATCTCACCGGCATCACAATAGATGTCAGTAGACTAAGAAGTTGCCTGTAATCAGAACTTTTTGCTACCTAGCTAGACATACAAAAGAAAATTTTTGCCTAAAACTTCTTGATAATCAACAGCATTTGAATATGACTTAACATACGGATGATGTCAATAAGCAGGTTGGTATTTTTACCTTTAATTTTATCAGTTGTTTGGATACGTATGCTCCTTGTGTTACTAAAGAAATTAAACGACCACTTGCACCATGGATGAATACTTGTCTACGAGAGGCCATGAAACTTAGATTTGATACTCAGAAAAAAAAAACTAAAGTCCGATAGACACAATGTTGCTCTGCAGGAACACTACAAGCATGAGAAGAAGCAAGTCAAGACCCTCATTGCTGAAAGTAAAGCCAAACATTATCATAATAAATCTCATGAACATAGAGGTAATGCTATGAAGACATGGAAAGCTATTAAGGAAATTGTTCCTAATTGCAAAAGTAATGTGAGTGATTGTAACTTTGATGACAAAGTAAATAAAGCCAGTGAATTTAATGAGTGTGCAAAAGTTGGGAAAAACACTTATGAACAAACTCAGGAAACACTTCATGGTGGAAGTGCACTGTACTTTAATGATTTTAATGATGCAGATATAAATTGTAATGGTGATAAGATTTTTAGATCACAGTCTGTAGTTGTTGAAACTATTATTTTAACTATAAAGGGTCTTAATGAAACTACTTCAGTAAGCTCTGATAGTATTCCATTGATGTTTATTAAGGATTCTTTGTATGGAGGTGTATTATCAACACCTCCATTGTCACAGATATTTTCCCTACTTCTTGGAAACATGCCTTGGTAATTCCTCTCTTTAAAAGTGGTGACACTAATGGTTTAAATAATTATAGAGTGATTTTGCTTTTACCCATTCTTTTTAAAATACTTGAAAAAGTAGTTGCTGGCTAACTTGTACAGTTCTTTGAGGTCTGTAAACTCTTATCTAATACACAGCTTGGATTCCACCTAAGACTATCTATGGAGACTGCTCTTACTGTTATTAGGGACAAAATATGTGATAATATGGACTCAGAGAAAATATGTATCTTGACCTGTTGACCTGTTAAAAGCCTTTGACAGTGTCAGTCATGAAAATTTATAATGTAAATGTTCTAATCTTAATATTGATAATTTTTGCTTTCTCAAGTTATATTCTAAATAGATCACAGTCTGTCTGTATTAAGCAATACAATATCTGGGAAAGTAAATGTAAATTATGTGGTTCCACAGGGTTCAATTCTTGGTCCTATTTTATTCTCCATATTTGTTAACCCTTTCCTTCCGGCGCTTAAATTATTTTCCCGTTTTGTATGACAGCTAAAAATGGTAAACCCAGAAATTGTCAGAAAATTGTTTGAATACTAATAATTATTTTCTCTTTGTTATTCTGAATACAATGATATACTTTGTAGCTCGATGTGACCTCTGAAAGTTGAGTTTATGCCTTATAAAGGATTCCTCCTCCTGCCGCTGTGTGATCCGTCATCCAGAAACAGCCCGGAGAGTGATGATGCTATGCACACACACACACACTCTCTCTCTCTCTCTCTCTCTCTCTCTCTCTCTCTCTCTCTCTCTCTCTCTCTCTCTCTCTCTCTCTCTCTCTCTCTCTCTCTCTCTCTCTCTCTCTCTCTCTCTCTCTCTCTCTCTCTCTCTCTCTCTCTCTCTCTCTCTCTCTCTCTCTCTCTCTCTCTCTCTCTCTCTCTCTCTCATCTTGGAGGGGAAATTGTACACTTCTAATGAGAGAGAGAGAGAGAGAGAGAGATTTCATCCCTTTTCATATCAAGTTTTAGGCAAATAACATTATCTCTCTCTCTCTCTCTCTCTCTCTCTCTCTCTCTCTCTCTCTCTCTCTCTCTCTCTCTCTCTCTCTCTCTCTCTCTCTCTCTCTCTCTCTCTCTCTCTCTCTCTCTGACAAATTACCTTCTACCATTTTATTATAAAATCGAAGATGATGAAAAAATTAACATGAAAGAATGATAGGTATCATCTCTCTGTTCTGATAAAACAGGTGGATTCTGTAAATCAATTTCCGAGTCCTCACTAATGTCTTCGCTTTCTTCAGTTTCTTCTTCTAAATAT
>NC_087186.1:3182727-3445227 GCF_035594125.1 Scylla paramamosain | reverse complement strand
AGAAAGGAAACTTAAGATGAAGTTTGAGAGAGAAGGATAGAAGCCGTAGGAGGGTAGTTTGGAAGTCAAGGCTTTGTGCCAGACTCTATCAAAAGCTTTTCATATGTCCAAGGCAACAGCAAAAGTTTCACCAAAATCTCTAAAGGAGGATGACCAAGACTCAGTAAGGAAAGCCAGAAGATCACCAGTTGAGCGACCTTGACGGTTGTGAGGTGGTAGATGTTTAAGAATCTTCCTGTTGAGGATAGATTCAAAAACTTTAGATAGGCAGGAAATTAAAGCAATAGGACAGTAGTTTGAGGGATTAGAATGGTCACTCTTTTTAGGAACAGGCTGAATGTAGGCAAACTTCCAGCAAGAAGGAAAGGTAGATGTTGACAGACAGCTGAAAGAGTTTGACTAGGCAAGGTGCAAGCACGGAGGCACAGTTTCGGAGAACAATAGGAGGGGCCCCATCAGGTCCATAAGCCTTCCGAGGGTTTAGGCCAGCGAGGGCATGGAAAACATCATTGCGAAAAAAATAAGGATAAGATAAGGATAAGAAACAGATGTGGAAAAGGAGAAGGAGGTGATGCTGCTTGTTAAAATGGGTATCAGGATGGAGAGTGTGGAGAAGGCAGAAGGCTTGGTGGAAGGCCTAAATTTACATCTAATAAATGGAAGAAGAGGATTATGATATGTCAGTGGTATATGTCCCACCAAAAAAAAAGACCTGGAATAGACAAGAGCATGAACAGTTGCTGAGTGAGACAAAAGAATGGCTTGTAAAGAAAATTAAAGAAAACAACAAAATTGTTATAACGGGAGATTTTAATTGTAAAGAGATAAATTGGGAGGAGTGGAACACAAGAGGAGGAGAAGACTCATGGGGAGATAAGGTTCTGAAACTGGCAATGAACAATATTATGACATAGTAGGTTGAGGAAAACACTAGATACATAGGAGGAGAGGAGCCATCAAGACTTGATTTGGTATTATCAAAAGAAACAGATATTATAGAAGACATGAACTATAGTTGTCCATTAGGAAAAAGCAACCATTTCATGATAAGGTTTTGTATTAAAGAAAAAAGAGGAAAGTAGATGTGAAGATTATAAAAGTGAAAGATTTAATTATGGTAAGTCAAATTTTGTACAAATGAGGAGATACTTTGGTGAAGCTTACTGGAGTACACTTATCACAGCAAGTAATGTGCAAAAGAAGTGGGAAGCTTTCATCAATATTTATGAAAAGAGAGTGAAAAGATATGTACCAAAAGTAGAGACAAAGAGAAGATATAACAATGACTGGTATAATAGAAGATTTGAAATAGCTAGGGAGGAGAGAGAAATGGCATGAAATAGATGGCGGAGGAAAAATACGCAGGAGCTATGGCAAAACTACACAACTACAAGAAATGAATATGTAAGGGTTATTAGAGAAGAAAGAAAAAATTATGAGAAAGATGTTATGGACAAATGCAAAGAGGAACCAAAACTATTCTTCAGATATGTGAACAGCAAAATGAAAAATAAAGAAGGAATAAACAGATTGAAGGTGAATGGTCAAATGTGTGAGGATCTGGCTGAATTGGCTGAGATAATGAACAGGAGTTTTCAATCAGTATTCACAAAAGAGAAAACATTTGTGTGGCAGAGTGAGATGAGTGAAGAAATGGGTCTGGGGGAAATCTAAGTGACTGAAGAGGATGTCCAGAAACAGATGGAGGGACTAGACTTCAGGAAGGCCCATGAACCTGATGGAGTGTCAGAATGGATACTAAAAGAGTGCAATCAGAAGTTGACATGGGTAATACATAATATTATTGAAAGCTCCATAATTGAAAGCAGAATCCCAATTGAATGGAAGAGAGCCAACATAGTGCCAATCTATAAAGGTGGTAGTAAAGAGGAGCCCTTAAACTATAGACCTGTGTCTCTAACAAGTGTGGTGTGCAAAATGTGTGAAAGATTGGTGAAGGATAAATGGATGCAGTACCTAGAAAGAAATAAAGTGATATGATAATAAAGCAACAATTTGGATTTAGGAGAGGGAGATCGTGTGTTACAAACTTACTGAGTGGATATAATGCAAGAAAGAGATGGATGGGCTGATTGTGTTTATTTAGACCTGAAGAAGGCCTTTGATAAAGTGCCACACAGGAAATTGTTGTGGAAGTTGAAGCATAATGGTGGGGTAAAGGGGGCCCTGCTGAGATGGATGGAAAATTTCTTGACAAACAGAGAAATGAGAATGGTGGTAAAAGATAAAAAATCATCATGGAGGGAAGTCATAAGTGGAGTACCCCAAGGCTCAGTACTTGCACCAATCATGTTTGCAGTCTATACAAATGATATGATGGAGAGTGTGAACAGCTACATGAGCCTTTTTGTGGATGATGCAAAATTGCTGAAAAAAGTTGAGAGTGCAGAGGACTGTGGAACGTTACAAGAAGACCTGAACAAGATATCAGAGTGGAGTTATAGATGGGAAATGGAACTTAATTTAAAGAAGTGTAAGGTAATAGAATTTGGAAAAAGTACAAGAAGAGTAAAAGGAAATTATGTGTAGAATGGTGTAAGGTTGAGTGGAGCAGAAGAGGAAAAGGATCTCGGTGTTAAAGTGACTGGGAACCTGACCCCAGAGAGACACATTAGCAAAATTACAGGAGAAACCTATAACTTGTTGAGAAGAATAAGGCAGGCCTTTGCATATATGGATGAAGAGATGGTCAGGAAGATGATCGTGTCGCTGATAAGACCTAGACTAGAATGTGCAGCAGTAGTGTGGTTGCCATACAAGAAAAAGGATATAAGGAAGTTGGAGAGAGTTCAGAGAGCAGCTACGAAGATGGTACCAAGTATCAGGGACTTATATGAAGAGAGACTGGAAAGGCTACATCTACCAACATTGGAAAAGAGGATAGAAAGGGGAGACTTGATAGCGATATATAAAGTATATGAGGAAGTAAAAGAGGTGGACCAGAGTGACTTAATGGTCTGGGATACACGGGACACTAGAGGACATGGGAAGAGGCTGAAGAGGAGTGCTTGTAGAAGAGACATCAAAAAGTATAGTTTCCCATATAGAAGTATTGATGTATGGAACAGTCTGGATGGGAAGATAGTAAATGCAGAAAGTATACATGGATTCAAGGCTAAGTTGGATATTAAAAGATATGGAGATGGGACAGCATGATCATTGCTCTTTTCTTATAAAGCACAACTAGGTAAATACACACACACACACACACACACACACACACACACACACACACACACACACACACACACACACACAGTGGCATCGAAGCTGACAGGACATGTTTTCTAGTTCTTTGTATTTAGGAGGAAGGAATAACACAAATTGCTCATGGTGGAACAAGATATGTTATGAAGATCCAGGAATACCTAGGTAGTAAATAGGAAGGGGAGAAACAGTACTGTGAGTATAGTTATCCTGTCTCTAGGAAAGTTTGGTTTGTTTACATTTTGGACAAACATGGCAGAGAGCGGCACCCTAAAGAAAAGGGAATTCTTTGAAGGTTTTACTGGAGAAGAAAGAGAACTGAATTATAGACCACAGTGTATAATAATTTTGTATATGGAAGAAATGATGTACAAGTTTTTGGAGAGAATAAAGACATTGGAGGCACACCAGAAGGAGACAGGTAAGGAGTTGGTGACTATTATAACAAAGTTGATAGAGGTGGAAGATAAAAAATGAGAAATTAAAGGTAGAAAATGACTGTTTGAAGAAACAAATAAAGGAAAAAGTAGAAACTGTTCAGAAAGGAAATGAGGAAATAAAGGCAAGTGTTAAGAATGTGGAATTGAGGCAAAGTAAGTGGTTAAATGAACGTAAATTTGAAGAAGAATCACTAAAGAAAATAATAGAACAAGAAAATGAAAAACAAAACCTGTGACAAAGTGGTAAATGTTTTTAAAGAGAGGAAAAAGTTAGTGAGAGACACTGTAGAAAAATATAAACAAGTAATTGTATTTGGTTGAAAGGAAGAGAAAATAGGAAGCAGAATTCAGAGAGAGGAAAAGGAAAAGAACCTGTTGAATAAGTTACTGAAGAAAGTGATGGGTGAAGACAGTCAGGTAGTAAAGCAAGTGGAAGAGTTCTGTAGAATTGGGAAATATGAAGAAGAAAAAATGAGACCCATAAGAATAATAAAGTTTGCAACACAGGTACAAGCAGAAGAAGTAATTAATGGACCTCGGAGTTTGTCTGGAGATGAAGAATATAAGAATGTATGGATAAACAGATATGGATGAGACTGAAAGGTTGAAGCAAAAGGAACTAGTAAATAATGCTAAACAAAAAAAAAATGAACAATGAATGGAAGAGGAGAAGAAGTTTTCTGGAGAGTAAGAGATGTGAGAATAAAGAAATGGTACATCAGACTGTAAGTAAGGTATGTTATACTAATGTAAGTGGATTAATGTCAACAAAAATGGAATTAAATGAGTTATTAAACAGAACTGCACTTGATGTTGTATTATGTGAGACAAAATGGAAAAATGAATGGGGAACTCCTGACACTGGTGATGATAAATATGATTTATGGATGAAAAATTGGAAGTGACAAGGGAGGAGGTGGAATGACAATTCTGAATAAAAAATGTGTTAAAGTGGAGAAGGTAATTAAAAGTGAAGACAAGTCAAATTCTACAAGTGATGATTAGAAGTTAATAGGGAAGGATAATGTATTATGTAGGAGTGTATGTGCTGGGCAAAAAAGAAGAGCATCAAGAGATGTTGGTAGATGTGTTAAAAGGTCTTGAAAAGATAGTGATGGAAAGCAGTGATATAGTTATTGTTGGCGATTTTAATCGTAAGGAGATGAATTGGGAGACATTGACAACTACTGGAAGTGAGAACTCATGGAGTAATAGACTATTAAACTGGGCAGTGGAAAACTTGATGACTCACTAGGTTGATAGTGATACCAGATTTAGTTGGAAGAGATAAACCATCAAGACTTGATTTAGTGTTTACCAAGGATGTGAAAATTATTGAAATTATACACTATGATAGCAATCTAGGTAAAAGTGATCATGTGTTGATGGAATTTAATTTGAAAAAAATGAAAATGTATTCATTAATGAAAATTATGAGGTGCAAAGATTTAAATATAACAAAGCTGGAAAGACTTTAAAGATGCAGATGTTCTGGAAAAATGGGATGAATTTATAAGGATATATAATTCTGCTGTCGAGAAATTTGTACCTAGAGGAGGAGCAAGATGTAGAAAGGGTAAGGAATGGTTCAATGCAAAATGCAAAAAGGCTAGAAATAGTAAGTTATATGCTTGAAATAGATGGAAGAAAAGGAAAACTGATATCAGATGGGAGGAATATATTGGTGGTAGAAACAAGTATGTTGAGATAATAAGAATGGAGAGAAGAAACTATGGAAGAGATGAAGTAGAAAAGTATATAAATGAACCCAAACTATTCTTTAGACATATTAATGGGAAGATGAAGAAGGAAGGTATCAAGATTGAAAGTTGAAGGAAAAGTTTATGAGGATGCACAGGACATGGCAGAGTTTATGAGCAATAGTTTCAGATCGGTATTTACTGTGGAAGGGGAGTTTGATGCTGGAAGGGATAAGTTGGTGAGGAATATACTAAGTACTGTCCTAGTCAGTTATGAGGAAATACTTAAGATGATGGAAAAAGACATCTCCATCTGGAGATGGAGTATCAAACTGAATATTGAAAGAATGTAGAGAACTGCTGGCTGATAAAATTCACAGTCCAGTTGTGACATCACTGCTGCAGGGAAGAGTACCAAAAAGATTGGAAAAGAGCAAATATTACACCAATATTCAAAGGATCAAATAAGGAAAACCCATTAAATTATAGACCAGTGTCCTTGACTAGTGTTGTAGGAAAACTATATGAAAGAACAATAAATGAAAGGTGGATGGAACACTTGGAAAGAGATAAAGTTTTGGTAAATTGTCAATTTGGATTTAGGAGGGTAAGATCATAGTCCATGAACTTATTGTCCTTTTATTCAAAGGTAGTCAACATTGTGCAGGAGAGAGATGGATGGGTGGATGGTGTCAACTTAGACTTGAAGAAAGCATTTGACAAAGTACCACACTGAAGATTGCTATGGAAGATAAAAATTATGAAAAAACTGGAGGAAGACTGCTGGAGTGGATGGAGGATTATTTGGATGATAGAAAGATGAGAAGTGTAATACAAGACCAAAATTCATCTTGGCTGATAGTAACTAGTGGTGTTCCACAGGGGTCAGTGTCGGGACCGATAATGTTTGTAATATATGTGAATGACATAAATGAAGAAATAGATAGTTATATGAACTTATTTACGGATGATGCTAAGCTGATGAGAAGGGTAGAAAATGTAAATGACCATATGGTACTGCAAGATGATTTAAATAAGATAAATAGATGGAGTAAATCTTGGCAATTGGAATTCAATTAAAGTAAATGTAAAGAAATGGAATTTGGTAAAAGTAAAAAAAAGAATACAATATCATTATGAGATGGATGGTGTAAAGTTAAAGAAATTAAAAGAAGAAGTGGGTTTTGGAGTAACAGTTACTGATAATTTGACTCTGGACAGACACATTGATAAAATTACTGGAGAGATGATGAATTTGTTGAAAAGACTGAGAATGGCATTCTCATATTTGGATGAAGGAATGATTAAAAAGTTGTTGATTGCCATGGTAAGACCAAAATTAGAATATGTGGCAGGGGTGTCCTCATACAAAGAGAAATATAAAACTGGAAAGAGTACAAAAAGCAGTCGCTAAGATGGTTCCTGAGATGAGTAAGTCGACCTGTGAAGAGAGATTAAGAATGTTGGAAATTCCTACCCTTGAAAATAGGAGAGAGAAAGGAGATTTAATAAACATCTATAGAATGATAAATGGTATGGAAAATGTGGACAAAGAATATTTTATAAATTTAGACACACAGAGTACAAGGGGACACAGTAAGAAGTTGAAGAAAGTTAACTGTAGAAGAAACATCAAGAAGTATGGCTTTCCTTACAGAAGTGTGAACAAATGGAATGAACTCAGTGAAGACGTTGTGAATGCCGAAACTGTCAGTGCTTTTAAAACGAAACTGGATAGATTTAGAGATGGGATACTATGAGATTACTTTCCTCCCATAAACCACAGCTAGGTAAATACAGGTACTGTATTTTGAGACAAGGGAGTAAACTATGGAAGAAAAGTCAGCTTCACTGAATGAATAAATGTTTTTTCAGTGTTTCCAATATCCCAAATTTTGTGATCGTAGCAGTATCCCATCTCATATTCGAAAGACTCACAGGCGAATATGAGATGGGATACTGCTATGGCAATGTCAAGACCCACAAGCCAGGCAACAAATTAAGACCCATAATATCCCAAATTCCCACTCCTACCTACTACATCGCTAAAAGACTGTGCGCCCTCCTCACGCCGTACATTCCTACCTCCTATTGTCTGCAGTCAGCCTCAGATTTCATCGATATCCTCAACAACAGAGACGCAGAAGGAAGAGTTGCCTCACTAGATGTCGAATCCTTGTTCACGAATGTTCCAGTGGATCGCACCATCAACTACATCATGGAACGTCTTTATCACAATGAAGCAACACCTAAGCTTGCGATCCCAGAAGCTGTACTCCAAGAACTGCTGGAGTGTTGCACTAAAGAAGCACCTTTTACCTGCCCCCGCGGTAGCAAGTACTGCCAGGTAGACGGCGTGGCAATGGGTTCTCCTCTCGGTGTACTCTTGGCAAACTTCTTCATGGGTTGCATCGAGGAGGAAGTTTTCAAGATAGTAAAAAAGCCGGATATATATTGCCGTTATATTGAAGACATTTTCATCAAGACAAAGGACGCAGCCGAAGCAGAGCATCTTAGACTTCACTTCCAAGAAACATCTGGGCTAACATTTACCATGGAAAACATCAAAGATGGAGCCATGCCCTTTCTCGACGTCCTAGTGCAACAAGAAGAAGGAAGATTTACCACCAGCGTCTACACAAAACCAACGAATCCTGGACTCTGCTTGAACGGACGAAGTGAGTGTCCCACGAGGTACAAGGATTCCACTATCTCAGCCTACATCAGAAGAGCGCTTACACACTGCAGCACGTGGAAACAAGTCCACCAAGAAATACAGCGCTCAACTCAAGTCCTCATAAACAACAATTTCAGTGAAAAGGACATAAACCGCCTAGTAAAGAAAATTGTCGACAGCTGGCATAACAAGAAGCAACAAGAGGATAAGAAAGGGAACATCAACATCTTCTATAAAGCAACTTTCTCTACTGCCTACGAAGAAGATGAGAGGGCCATCACGCAGATTGTGAAGAGGAACATCAAGCCTTCCGACCCTGATAGACAAGTTAAACTGATAATTTATTACAACACCAAGAAAACCAGCCATCTTCTTCTGAAAAATAACCCCTCAAAAGAGAAAGAGAGCCTTCAGAAGTCACATGTCATATATAGGTTTACGTGTAACCAAGGAAACTGTGAAGTCCTTCCCTCCACCTATGTTGGCATGACGACAACAAGGCTCTCCCAACGACTAACTTTCCACCTCGCAACAGGAGCACCCGAGAAACATCTGAAGGAGAAGCATAACATAAACATCACAAGAGAAATGCTAGTAGATAAAACGGAGATCCTAACAACATGCCCAGACACCAGGCGTCTCCCCATCTTAGAAGCACTATATATAAAAGAGACAAACCCTACATTAAATCAACAATCCAAAGACCTACAAGCATTATCAAGCGCGCGAAGACCCAGCTTGGATAGCAGCCCAGCACAGCCCGCGACAGCCGTCAGCCAATCAGAGACCAGGACGCACAGCAGGGTGACAAGCCTACCGGTATAAATACACCCCCGCAATCAGCTTGAGCTATTCTCTCCGACACCCTCAACACGGATAGACCTTCGCTACTGAAGAAGGGTCAAGGACCCGAAATCGCGATCTAGCGAAAATGACTAGCTTCGGCGAAGTCATACAGCCAATTAAAAAGAATATAAGACAATCATAAGATATAAGGAAAGTATCTTAAGAAAAATAATAAATGCTCAACTAGCTATCACATTCAATGAGATATGTATTAGAGAAAGACTCCTGCCCATATACACCCTTAATATATATATATATATATATATATATATATATATATATATATATATATATATATATATATATATATATATATATATATATATATATATATATATATATATATATATGTGTGTGTGTGTGTGTGTGTGTGTGTGTGTGTGTGTGTGTCTGTTTATGTGTGTGTGTGTGTGTGTGTGTGTGTTTATGTGCTCCATCACAATCAAACTTCCTAGTTGTGCTTTATGGGAGAAGAGCTATGCTCGTGCTGTCCCATCTCCATATCTTTTAATATCCAACTTAGCCTTGAATCCATGTATACTTTCTGCATTTACTATCTTCTCATCCAGACTGTTCCATACATTACTACCTCTATATGGGAAACTATACTTTTTGACGTCTCTTCTACAAGCACTCCTCTTCAGTCTCTCTCCATGTCCTCTAGTGTCTCGTGTATCCCAGACCATTAAGTCTCTTCGGTCCACCTCCTCTACTCCCTCATATGCTTTACACATTGCAATCAAGTCTCCCCTTTTTCTCTTCTTTTTTTCTTTTCCAACGTTGGTAGATGTATCCTTTCCAGTCTCTCTTCATATGACAAGTCCCTGATAATTGGTACCATCTTTGTAGCTGCTCTCTGAACTCTCTCCAACTTCCTTATATCCTTTTTCTTTTATGGCAACCACACTAAAGCTGCATATTCTAATCTAAGTCTTATCAGCGACACAATCATCTTCCTGATCATCTCTTCGTCCATATATGCAAAGGCCTGCCTTATTCTTCTGAACAAGTTATATGTGTGTGTGTGTGTGTGTGTGTGTGTGTGTGTGTGTGTGTAATAATAATAATAAGAAGAAATGGTTTATTAATATGGCAGTTTACAGACTAAAAATGTACAGAGGAGGTGGGTAAATACTTAATATTAATCCTAAAGCTAAGTCTAATCTAGAAACCTAAGATACTATTTATTGATGGCCTGCACAATGGTGAGAATCGCACTGAGTCTGTACTGGTCCATTCATGGCGCCTTTAGGGGCATTATTTGGTTGTGGTGTCTTGTGGCACGGACCGGGCGAGACGCGTCAGGCCCGTGTGTGTTGGAGGTGTTGATGTGTTGGAGGCATTGATGACATAGTAGTCCCCTTCCAAACTCCTCCAGGGCCTCTCAGTGCCTGGCAGATCTGGCATTCTGGACAGACTCAGGATGGTCAGGGCTTTATCATAGGTGGTGTAGGCAGGGCCAAGGATGACCCTGCACACCCTTTTCTGCACACTCTCCAGCTGGAGCTGTTGAGTGTGTGTGAGGGAGGAAGACCATGCTGGGGAGTCATATATGAGTTTGGGGAGGATTAAGGTGAGGTACACCCCCCTTAACTCGTCTGTTGGGGTCCCCAGCGACCTGAGTCTGCGCAGCATATACAGCCTGTAGGTAGCAGATCTTATGGTGCTGGCGACATGCTGCTTCTAGGTCAGCTGGTCGTTCACTGTGACTCCGAGAAGCTTGGCACATCGGACCACCTGGAGTGGGTAAGGGCCCATTGTGAGCTGGGGAGGGGGCACTGGTACAGGGGAGGTACAGAAATGCATCACCACAGTTTTGCTGTGGTTGATGGTCATCCTGCTCTCCCCCGTCGACGTCTGTAGTCGCTCCAGAATTACTTGCAGTGGCGAGTAGTCCGGGTTCTTGTTGCAGACTGGGACACCCACAGTGCAGTTGTCCACATACCTCCAGCGATGGGGGGTGTCAGTGAGGGTGTTGCTGATTAGGAAGTGTGTGTGTGTGTGTGTGTGTGTGTGTGTGTGTGTGTGTGTGTGTGTGTGTGTGTGTGTGTGTGTGATTTTCCAGTTCTTTCTCTCTATTGTAATGGCTGTATGCATAATTTTCTAGTTCTTTCTCTCTGTTGTAACTTACATGGTGGCTGTGGTAACTTTAATGATAAAGAAGTCATTTAATGACTATGAACAACTCCATGACAGGTGGTAGATGTACGGACCCAGCTAGGAGCACCAGGGAGCACCGTTGTTGTTTGGCTGCACTGGTCAGGGTCTGGTAATGAGGGAGTCACAATGCATGCAGCCAGTGCCCCAGCATTCCCGGAGTTCAGGTAGGTACCTGTAAGAAGCCAATATAGTGGAGCAGTATTATGACCTACCAACCAGTGAGATGTTGAGGTCCTTTTTGTTCATCTCATCCTCTGTTTCTCTCTCTCTCTCTCTCTCTCTCTCTCTCTCTCTCTCTCTCTCTCTCTCTCTCTCTCTCTCTCTCTCTCTCTCTCTCTCTCTCTCTCTCTCTCTCTCTCTCTCTCTCTCTCTCTCTCTCTCTCTCTCACAATACATAGTACAGAGTACACAGTGGGATGCAGGACATGGGGATAGTGCTGTTCAGTGCTGGGTTTTGCAAGTCCTGTAATCTTGTGATAAATATAGATGGCTTTTGACTATATTTTTCCCAACTTTTTTTATTATGAAGCTCAAAGGATGAAGATGAAGACAGAACTAGTGATTAAGTATAATATATATTCCTTACTATCCTAATTTTTTTTTCATTATCTACCCTTTGATTATACTTTTAACTATTTGTTTAGTGACTGTATAATGATGTATAAACATATATAGTCCATAAAAAGTTATACATTTACTATTATCATTCTTAAGTACGGTAGTCTGCTGTTATGTATCATACTTGGACAAGCTGTGGTGCATTAACATCAGAAGCCTTACTGTAGCTTTACCCTGCATTACACACCCTGAAATATTAGAACATTTTACATTTTCTATGGAAAAATAATTCTGTGATATATGCAGGCAAATACCATAGAACCTCAGTTCTCGAACTTAATTAATTCCTGAATGTCTTTCGAAATCCGAAATGTTCAGAAACTGAACTGAAACTGAGGGATTAGAACGGTCACCCTTTTTAGGAACAGGCTGAATGTAGGCAAACTTCCAGCAAGAAGGAAAGGCAGATGTTGACAGAGGTGAAAGAGTTTGACTAGCAAGCACAGAGGCACAGTTTCAGAGAACAATAGGAGGGACCTCATCAGGTCCATAAGCCTTTCGAGGATTTAGGCCAGCAAGGGCATGGAAAACATCATTGCGAAGAATTTTAATAGGTAGCATGAAGTAGTCAGAGGGTGGAGGAGAGAGAGGAACAAGCCTAGAATCGTCCAAGGTAGAGTTTTTAGCAAAGGTTTGAGCGAAGAGTTCAGATTTAGAAATAGATGTGATAGCAGTGGTGCCATCTGGTTGAAATAGAGGAGGGAAAGAAGAAGCAAAGTTATTGGAGATATTTTTGGCTTGATGCCTGAAGTCACAAGGGAAGTTAGATCTTGAAAGGGTTTGACACTTTCTGTTAATGAAGGAGTTTTTGGCTAGTTTGAGAACAGACTTGGCATGGCTACGGGCAGAAATATAAAGTGCATGAGATTCTGGTGATGGAAGGCTTAAGTACCTTTTGTGGGCCACCTCTCTATCATGTACAGCAAGAGAACAAGCTGTGTTAAACCAAGGTTTGGAAGGTTTAGGTCAAGAAAAAGAGTGAGGAATGTATACCTCCATGCCAGACACTATCACCTCTGTTATGCGCTCAGCACACAAAGACGGGTCTCTGACACGGAAGCAGTAGTCATTCCAAGGAAAATCAGCAAAATACCTCCTCAGGTCCTCCCAACTAGCAGAGGCAAAACCCCAGAGGCACCTTCGCTTAGGGGGATCCTGAGGAGGGATTGGAGCGATAGGACAAGATACAGATATGAGATTGCGATCGGAGGAGCCCAACAGAGAAGAAAGGGTACCAGCATAAGTAGAAGGATTAGAAGTCAGGAAAAGGTCAAGAATGTTGGACGTATCTCCAAGACGGTCAGGAATACAGGTAGGGTGTTGCACCAATTGCTCTAGGTTGTGGAGGATAGCAAAGTTGAAGGCTAGTTCACCAGGATGGTCAGTGAAGGGAGAGGAAAGCCAAAGCTGGTGGTGAATATTGAAGTCTCCAAGAATGGAGATCTCTGCAAAAGGGAAGAGAGTCAGAATGTGCTCCACTTTGGAAGTTAAGTAGTCAAAGAATTTCTTAGTCAGAGGAGTTAGGTGAAAGGTATACAGCACAGATAAATTTAGTTTGAGAGTGACTCTGTAGTTGTAGCCAGATGGTGGAAAACTCGGAAGATTCAAGAGCGTGGGCAGGAGAGCAGATTAAGTCATTGCGCACATAAATGCAACATCCAGCTTTGGATCGAAAATGAGGACAGAGAAAGTAGGAGAGAAAAGAAAGGGGGCTACTGTCAGTTGCCTCAGACACCTGAGTTTCAGTGAGGAAAAGATGAGGTTTAGAAGAGGAGAGGTAGTGTTCTACAGATTGAAATTTAGATCTTAGACTGCGAATTTTGCAGAAGTTAATGAAAAAAAAGTTGAGGGGGTTGTCAAGAAACTTAGGGTCGTTAACAGAAAGGCAGTCCAACCTGGGGACATTTATGGTCCCCTCCCCAGATGGGGACTCCGAGGCTGGTGTAGGAGTCGCCGTGATGATTTTGAAATTTTTTGAGTGAAGGATGTGTGTGTTATTAGGTGCTTGTAGTTTTGTGTGGAGGAAGAGAGTTGTCTTTAGAGGGCAGGCTGTGACTGCTTCCCTTGTGTTGTGAGACACAAAGAGGGCAGTAATGTCACAGCTGGGTTTAATGATAAGTTCACAGCACCCCCTGAACAGTGCTTTAGACCTCACTGGGAGTAATTATCGTCTTGGCAGGTGTCTACTGCCTACTCCTTGTTTAAATGATTTCATAGAACCCCATCAATGTACTGTATAATATGCCAATAATAATAAAATTTTTTCATGGGAATAGATTAATCATTTTCTCTTTATTTCTTACGGGAAAAATTTGTTTGGTATGCATCCTGTTTGGTACGAGTTCAAGGATCTGGAATGGATTAAAGATATATACCAAGATACCACTGTACTGATTTTGGCACAGGCAGATATATGCCCATTTCTATATACAACACTAAACTCTATGTCAAAGTGCTGGCCTCCAGTACAAGTATATTGTGTTGTTATTGTGACGTCCTTCCAAATGTTCTGCCAAATATTTATTCTTCCACTTCACTCACACACACACAGTAAATGGAAACTAAATGTAAGCAACAATGCAAAAATTGTTGGAAACTAAAACAGCTGAAGACATTTACTATACAGTGGAACTTTGGCTACCAAATGCCTCCCCTTTTTGAACAAATCAGTTTTCAGGCAAAATTTTGAACTCCTATTTGCTTCTGCTGCCGAACCATAATTCAGCTCTCAAACAAAGTTATTTGATTTCAAATACTAAAAAACAAAGCAAAAGCAGTTGTTTGTTACTAAATTATAGTTTCTATTAATATTTCCTTCATTTTTCTGTATTTGGAGGATAGACACTGTGGGTAAGACAGTAATTCAATCTCTGAAATAAGTTAAAAGTGATTCTGTTGAAGAGCCTAGATATAAACAAATAGTTTTTGGCACTAAGGAGTAATCCTGAATGATTGAGAATACTGGTTAACTCTTGCGTTAGAGAGGTGGACAGAATAGGGGTGAGAGAAAGAAGAAAGTCTTGTGCAGCGAGGCTGCGGGAGGAGGGGAGGCATGCAGTTAGCAAGATCAGAAGAGCAGTTAGCAAGAAAATAGCGGTAGAAGACAGCTAGATATGCAACATTGCAGTGGTGAGCGAGAGGCTGAAGAGTCAGTTAGAGGAGAGGAGTTCATGAGACGAAAAGCTTTTGATTCCACCCTGTCTAGAAGAGCAGTATGAGTGGAACCCCCCCAAACATGTGAAGCATACTCCATACATGGACAGATAAGGCCCTTGTACAGAGTTAGCAGCTGGGGGGTTGAGAAAAACTGGCGGAGACATCTTGAAGTGTTTTGACATTTTCTGTTAATGAAGGAGTTTTTGGCTAGTTGGAGAACAGACTTGGCATGGTTCCGGGCAGAAATATAAAGTGCATGAGATTCTGGTGATGGAAGGCTTAAGTATCATGTATAGCACGAGAACAAGCTGTGTTAAACCAAGGTTTAGAAGGTTTAGGACGAGAAAAAGGGTGAGGAATGTACGCCTCCATGCCAGACACTATCACCTCTGTTTATGTGCTCAGCACACAAAGACGGGTCTCTGACATGGAAGCAGTAGTCATTCCAAGGAAAATCAGCAAAATACCTCCTCAGGTCCCCCCAACTAGCAGAGGCAAAACACCAGTGGCACCTTTGCTTAGGGGGATCCTGAGGAGGGATTGGAGCGACAGGACAAGTTAAAGATATGAGATTGTGATCGGAGGAGCCCAACGGAGAAGAAAGGGTGGCAGCATAAGGAGAGGGATTAGAGGTCAGGAAAAGGTCAAGAATGTTGGGCGTATCTCCAAGACTGTCAGGAATACAAGTAGGGTGTTGCAGCAATTGCTCTAGGTCATGGAGGATAGCAAAGTTGTAGACTAGTTCACCAGGATGGTCAGTGAAGGGAGAGGAAAGCCAAAGCTGGTGGTGAACATTGAAGTCTCCAAGAATGGAGCTCTCTCCAAAAGGGAAGAGGGTCAGAATGTGCTCCACTTTGGAAGTTAATTAGTCAAAAAATTTCTTATACATTCATCCCTCTCTCTGGTAAACTCTGGAACTCCCTGCCTGATTCTGTATTTCCACCTTCCTATGACTTGAATTCCTTCAAGAGGGAGGTCTCAAGACACTTATTCATCAATTTTTGACCACTGCTTTGACTCTTTTATGGGACTGGCATTTCAATGGGCATATTTTTTTATTGTATTTTTGTTGGCCTTGGCCAGTGTCCTTCCTACATAAAAAAAAAATTTATATATATATATATATATATATATATATATATATATATATATATATATATATATATATATATATATATATATATAGACTGAATTTTTTCAGCCAGTTGTTCACTACATTATTTTAATATCCAGTTTAATACTCCATCTGGACCAGATGCTTTATTTACATCAAGTTCTTCCATCATCTTAAGTATTTCCTCATAACTGACTGGGACTGTACTTAGTATATTCCTCACCAACTTATCCCTTCCAGCATCAAACTCCCCTTCCACAGTAAATACTGATTTGAAACTATTGTTCATAACCTCTACCATGTCCTGTACATCCTCATAGGTTTTTCCTTCAACTTTCTATCTTGATACTCCTTTTTTCTTCATCTTCCCCTTAATATGTCTGAAGAACAGTTTGGGTTCATTTATACACTTATCTATTATATCTCTTTCATAGTTTCTTCTCTCCATTCTTATTATCTCAACATTTTTTCTAGCATCAATATATTCCTCCCATCTGCTCTCACTTTTCCTCTTCTTCCATATATTCCAAGCATTTAGCTTCCAATTTCTAGCCTCTTTGCATTATGTATTGAACCATTCTTTACCCTTTCTACATCTTGCTCCTCCTCTGGGTACAATTTTCTCCACAGCAGAATTATATATCCTTATAAATTTATCCCATTTTTCCTGAACTTTTTCTGCATCTTCAAAGTCTTTCCAGTCCACAGCAACAAAGTATTTAAATTCCATCAACACATGATCACTTTTACCTAGAGGGCTATCATAGTGTATAGTTTCAATAATTTCCATGTCCTTGGTAAACACTTAATCAAGTCTTGATGGGTTATCTCTTCCATTAAATCTGGTATCACAGTCAACCCACTGAGTCATTAAGTTTTCCACCACCCAGTTTAATGGTCTATTACTCCATGAGTTCTCACTTCCAGTAGCTGCCAGTGTCTCCCAATTTATCTCCTTACAGTTAAAATCACCAACAATAACTATATCACTACTTTCCATCACTATCTTTTCAAGACCTTTTAACACATCTACCAACATCTCTTTGTACTCTTTTCACCAAGTATTGGTCATAGGTGGCACATACACTCCTACATAATTCATTCTTCCATTTCCACTTCTAATCATCACTTGTAGAATTTCAGACTTGTCTTCACTTTTTATTACCATCTCCACTTTAACACACTTTTTAGTCAGAATGATCACTCCACTTCCTCCCTTGTCACTTTAATTTTTCATCCATAAATCATATCTGTCATCAGTGTCAGGAGTTCCCTATTCATTTTTCCATTTTGTCTCACATAATACAGCAACATCTGATGTGGTTCTGTTTAATAACTCATTTAATTCCATCTTTGTTGACATTAATCCATTTACGTTAGTATAACATACTTTACTTACTGTTTGATGTACCATTTCTTTATTCTCATATCTCTTACCCTCCAGAAAAACCTCTTCTCCTCTGTTCATTGTTCGTTTTTTTTGTTTAGCCTCATTTACCAGCTTCTTTTGCTTCAACCTTTCACTCTCATCCATATCATTGTTTATCCATACATTCTTATATTCTTCATCTCCAGACAACCTCCTAGACCCATTATTTACCTCTTCTGCTTGTACCTGTATTGCAAACCTTATTCTTATGGGTCTCATTTTTTCTTCTTCATATTTCCAAATTCTGTGGAACTCTTTCACTTGCTTTACTACCTGACTGTCTTCACCCATCACTTTCTTCAGTAACTTATTCAGCAGGTTCTTTTCCTTTTCCTCTCTTTGAATTCTGCTTACTATTTTCTCTTCCTTTAAACCAAATACAATCACTTGTTTATATTTTCTACTGTTAGTTAGTTAGTTAGTGTCTCTCACTAACTTTTTCTCTTCTTTAATAACATTTGCCACTTTCTGTTTCAGGTTTTGTTTCTCATTTTCTTGTTGTTCCATTATTTTCTTTAGTGATTCTTCTTCAAATTTACGTTCATTTAACCACTTATTTTGCCTCATTTCCACGTCCTTAACACTTGCCTTCATTTCCTTATTTCCTTTCTGAACAGTTTCTACTTTTCCTTTATTTGTTTCTTGAAAAGTAATTTTCCACCTTTAACTTCACATTTTTATTTTTCATCTCAGTGAACTTTGCTGTAACAGTCACCAACTCCTTACCTGTCTCCTTCTGGTGTGCCTCCAATGTCTTTAATCTCTCCAATTACTTGTCCGTCATTTCTTCCATGTATAAAATTTTTCTACACTGCAGTCTATAATTTAGTTCTCTTTCTTCTCCAGTAAAACTTTCAAGTGAATCTTTCTTTTGGAGTGCTGCTCTTTGCCATGTTTGTCCAAAATGTAAACAAACCAAACTAAACTTTCCTAGAGATGGGATAACTAACTATACTCATGGTACGGTTTCTCCCCCTCCTATTTACCACCTAGGTATTCCTGTGTCTTCATAACATATCTTGTTCAACCATGAGGGATTTGTGTTATTCCTTCCTTCTATATGCAGAGCATTAGAAAACATGTCCTGTCAGCTCCACCACTGCTGTGTGTGTGTGTGTGTGTGTGTGTGTGTGTGTGTGTGTGTGTGTGTGTATATGTTGCTAATTGATTATGGGAGAGTGTGAGGGAGGTTGACACCTCACTTGACTGGATCAAAGTCAGTGTGATAGAATTATGACCACATTAACACTATACTCTTTTTATTCTCAGAAGAACAAGTAGGCATTGGCCATTTCTTGTTAGCCACTCTGCTACATCACACAATTTCTCTTAGATATATTAGTTCTTTTTATTTTTTCATTGAAATTTAAGTATTAAGTATTGACTATTTTAACTCATCAAACCATTCAGTGCTATGAATGGTTCAGATTTTAAGGTAAATAGTCTTGGTTTTACATAAATATCACAACATTTGACAAGACAGCTTTGTGGTATTGTCATGTAGGTTAAGTACCTGGGGTGCTTATCGCTAGGGTCAGGTGACTCAGGTCAGAGAGAGGGATGGTTCAGCCTCTCAGGGGGACATTCACATGATGGAAGCAACTCCCAAGCACTCATGTGTTATTCACAGCCGGGAGGAAGAACTCATTTGCAACATGAGTAAGTATTTTTTAGAAGAGGAGGCCAATAGAGGTCCTGTTATTGCAACCTTCAGAGCAATAGCTCAAACAGCCAAGGCCAGTAATGTGAGTTAAATGACAGTGTAATGAATCTGCTCTGCCCTCAATCGAAATTACACAACAAATAAATTATAGAAAAATTATTCACACAATACGAGTATCATACAATGCTAAGAGAGAGAGAGAGAGAGAGAGAGAGAGAGAGAGAGAGAGAGAGAGAGAGAGAGAGAGAGAGAGAGAGAGAGGAAGTAGGATGGTTGCCTCTCCTTTCCACCAAGGTGTTAAAGCAATAACTGGTCCTGTAGAGACATGGCAAAGCAGCTCATGAGGAATTCCCCTACTTGGCCAGCGCCTAAACATTCCAGCAATAAACATGGTTTCAGCCTAGGTGCTTGTTTGTGGACTGTGTTGTGTGTGAGGTCAGTGGGTAAACTTTGAAACTCCAGGCCTGCATCTGTATTTCCATCTTCCTATGAAGTGAACTCTTTCAAGAAAGAGGTATCAAGATACTTATCCTGTAATTTCTGGCTTCTGCTTTCAACTCTGTTCAGGGACCTGCACTTTTGTGGGGCCTTTTTAAATTTTTTTTAGCTGGTGCCCCTTCTATATAAAAAGAATAATAACATAAATAAATAAAAAAAAAAATAAGGCAGCAGGGGTACTGGCCAAGACAATCACTTTAAAGATAATACTATATATTTATTCATATTGTAAATGACTAAACTTATACAATAATAATAGTATTAATGATGTATTAATGTTGTTATTATAATAATAATGATAATAATAATAATAATAATAATAATAATAATAATAATAATAATAATAATAATAATAAGTATTATTATTAGTAGTAGTAGTAATAGTAGTAGTAGTATTAGTAGTATTAGTAGTAGTAGTAGTAGTAGTAGCCCTTTTCAACAGTCGTTGTAGTATCATTATTATTATTATAGATGAAACACAAGTTGTACAGAAAAAGGGGTGCTACTTTGTCTTGTTATCTACAGGGAAAATATATCTAAAACTGTACTTTGGCTTGTTATCTACAAAGAAAAAGTATCTACACTTGAACAAAATTTTTTATTTTGGAATGATATATAGCATAGAGAAAATGTAAATTAAAATATTAAACATTTTTCTTTTATTCATATTCTAGGGATGAACAGCATGTACAGTGCATTTAATAAAAATGCTAAATAAAGATCAGGAGCTTCTTTTCTCATCATCTGCTAACAAAAGTAGTCTTGGTGAGATTGAAGTGCTCTTTGATTGATGCCTCACATTGTTTTCAGTATGAATTTTCGCATCAAGGTAGGATCTTTCAGTTCCTTGAGTATGAGCTCCGATGTTAGAATCGGCATAATATTGCTTATGATGTACGGAAAAATTATGAAATTTGAGTTGGTTTAAGTTAGAGTAAGCTGGCCAGTCGACAGAATGGATTATTGATCCTTTAGTGACTTCTCTCTGAATAATTGGGTGAAGTGTCTTACGGTCTCTTCTTTGAACTTCAACTGTAGAACAGACATTCCACTTATGCTTCAGACTCTAACCAGACATTTTCTCTTGAAACTAAGACAAGTGTTTTTCCTTGTTCTTGGTAAGTACAACTTTTCTTGTTGTGGATCACAATATAAAGTGTAAATTGCATACAAAAGATTCATAGCATATAGATCACAATATAAAGTGTAGATCACATACCAAAGAAGATTCATGACAGGTAGATAACAAGCCAAAGTAGCAGCCAGAAAATATGTGTGTGTGTGTATGTGTGTGTGTGTGTGTGTGTTGTCTGTGTGTGGAGACTGACATTTCACACCTTTGATCAAGGTAGGTTTACATCAGGGATATGTATTCTGACTGAATAAATAAGGAGGAGCAGGTCTCTCTCTCTCTCTCTCTCTCTCTCTCTCTCTCTCTCTCTCTCTCTCTCTCTCTCTCTCTCTCTCTCTCTCTCTCTCTCTCTCTCTCTCTCTCTCTCTCTATCTCTCTCTCTCTCTCTCTCTCTCTCTCTCTCTCTGCTCATTTTCCCATAAAATGTGGTGATTTAATACTGTAACATCATTCCATTACCAATATAGCACTCTCAAGGGTAACTGATTTTTTTCATTAGGTAGATGATAGAGGTTGCTGCCCTAGATTTATGTGGTTGACCAGTATACAAGGTATACCATAAATTACTAGTTCCCTAACCCAAAATCAGGGACTGACCTTATAATTGAGATTGAACTATGCTTGGGGAATTATGGTAAATCCTGAATATCTTTTTGTCTTAATACTTGCTTTGAACAGAAATAGAGAGCCTGTATTTGCATTATGGAGTTAGTATTAGGTCATGAATAATTCATCTTAGAAAGCTAGAAAATATATACAGACTTCTTTTATAGTGTCCTGTGCAGAGATGAATTTGACACAGCACCACCTCTTGTGGAAACTGAGATCTTGCCTCGCCAGCCTCTCCTCACTGTTGAGGTTAGTACTTCTTTCTGGACATGTGAAATAAGTGGAAAAGGTGCACTTCATGTTGGTTTATTTTGAAATGTGGTTGTGGTACCTGTCATTCTTTTCAGGTTAGCTACGACACTACTGCGCTTGTGTGGGAGTGGCTGCCTGTCAAAATTCACCTCACTAATACTGAAGCCAGCAATGGTATCAGATATTACCATAAACTTTGGTCTGCACAGCTCCTCCCATTCAAATTTAGAACATGCCAGTATGTATTTTATTATTTGTAACCTCTCTCTCTCTCTCTCTCTCTCTCTCTCTCTCTCTCTCTCTCTCTCTCTCTCTCTCTCTCTCTCTCTCTCTCTCTCTCTCTCTCTCTCTCCTCTCTCTCTCTCTCTCTCTCTCTCTCTCTCTCTCTCTCTCTCTATGATTTGGCCATTTCTTGTACTGTGTAGGAACGGGATCCAACTTATGAAAAGGCATCTTCATTAATCTTTATGCAGTTGATTTTGGATTTGGAGATATTATTGTGGCTAATTTCTTTTTTTATGTGGTTTTATTTCACTGTATTATACTAATTCTTTTATTAAGGAAAATTTGCTCCAGTGTAAAAGAAAGAAATACGAAAGGACCCTCTGGTAGTGAGGAACAGATGAAAACAGAAGATGGTAGGATGTTTGTTAGGCATGATGAAATGGGAAGGAGATAGGGGGAGTATTTTGAGAAACTGCTGAACATAGAGGAGGAAAGAGAGCCTGTGATTGGAGCATTTGAAGAATGAAGTGTGAATCAGTTGCTTTTTGCAGATGATGCAACATTGTTGGCAGATACAAAGAACTTAACTAGGCTGGTAGAGGCATTTGGATGGGTGTGTAGGAGAAGGAAACTGATGGTTAATGTAGGAAAGAGTAAGATAATGAGGTGCACCTGAGAGGCAGGTGGTAGGATGAATGTAAGACTGAATGATGAGGAACTGGAGGAGGTAGACTGTTTCAAATATCTTGCATCTACAGTAGCAGTGGATGGAGGAGTAAAGACAGAGCTGGAGTGAAAGAAGCAAGAAAAATGTTAGGAGATTATGAAATGGATCATTTAAGAGTAAGGCATCTGGAATGAATGTAAAAAGGATATTGTATGAAGGGATTACAGTGCTTACTGCCCTGTATGGTACTAAGACTTAAAGTATGGGAGTAGTAGACAAGGAGAGTTATGTGAGTGAATGTGAATGTGAAAGTTGTGTGTTTTGTCTTAGTTAGTCACCTTTTTTTTTTTTTTTTGAGACAGCCTTGGTATATGTATGTATGTATGCATGTTGATACAGTAAACCCTCTCTAAACTTGTGAAGTCTGTGGCAAAATATAAGTTACAGGAATGTCATTTTTCTTGATACAATAATCCATTTTTCCTCCATAACTTCACTGCAAGTTATTATGGCATTGAGTGTCATCATATATCAGGCAGGACACAGCTGATTTAACCACTTCACTATGGATGGGTAAAACATGCACTTAGTGCCATATCTGGGATTGCTGCATGTGCCAAAATTTGCAGCTCATACACTAAATACAACTATATTAATAAATTGTTTTAGGTCTCTCTCTCTCTCTCTCTCTCTCTCTCTCTCTCTCTCTCTCTCTCTCTCTCTCTCTCTCTCTCTCTCTCTCTCTCTCTCTCTCTCTCTCTCTCTCTCTCTCTCTCTCTCTCTCTCTCTCTCTCTCTCTCTCTCTCTCTCTAGTGGAGGAAACAAGGAATACAGTGAAAGTGGTGATAGGAAAGAGGAAAGTGATGGGGAAGGGGAGATAAGGAGGAAGATAGTGGGTGATATGTGACCTTGAACCAAGAGGTGGTGGCAGAGACCATATGTACAGGGCTCGTCATGGCATTATGCTGCCCCTTCCCAACACATAGACACCATAAAAGAACACAAAATATATTTCTGCATACTTACTGAGGTTTTAAATCTTGGTGTTGCCTCCTTTATGTTTAATCACATATTCAGCCTTGTAGGAAGACTCACAAATTCTTGGGGGTTTGGGGAGGTAAATCATTCCATGCCTCGTGTAGAGCAGCCTCCAGCTGTGGGATACAACTGACATCCTTGCCCATTAAACATCTTTATTATCAACCAGAAGATCTCAATATGATTTAGGTCCAGAGAATTGCCTGATCTGTTGTCAGAGAACCTCACTTCACAGTCCTTAAGCCACTGAACTGCAGATTTGGTGGTATGACACAGTACACTGTTCTGCATAAAAACAATAATCCCACACTGGTCAGACTCCTTAGGTTAATTGTCACACAGTAACTCAAGGTAATTATACTAGTTTTTGGGAACCACAATGAGTTCACCAACACTGAGCACTGAAACACCCCAAACCATTAGCAAGTCTAGGCATTTTGTGGTCCCACAGGTGTACCGTGAGTCTAGGGTCCAGTACGCATGACCCCCATGGTTACAGTGAAGGTTTCTTCATCCCCCCCAAAGTACTTCATACCGCTGCTGAAGAGTCCAGTGAAGATATTTCCTTGCAAAATCCAGCCTATGTTTCTTTTGTATCTTGGATAAAATTTGTGGTGACACTGTAGTCCACTTCTGACACATGTCTGTTAACAGTTTGTGTAGACATGTCTGAGAGAAGATGTGGGGGTTCTTTTCTTTCAACTCTCTAGCTCTTATCTTAGATGTACTAACTATTTGCTTAATCTAATGATGTAAACCAGGTTTTCTATCTTGTAAGCTAAGAGCAGATATACAAGTACAAATATTTTCTGAAGGAGATATAGTGATGGTGAAAGGTAATGTAACACTGGTACCTCTGTACAGCAGGCTGAGCCACAGAGCTGTGTCAAACAGAACAAAGGGATTCAATGTTATTTGAATTAAATACATTCCAGCAAAGCCTGGACAATTCAAACCAGCTCATATTATGAAAAGTTGTTTAAATATTCAAACTGGACCTGAAATAGGTAAAATTATCCAAAGTTTTAAGTTTACAGTCTTTACCAAAATTTAAGACACAGGAAAGCACATCAGTCAAGTAAATGAAAAAACATAAGAAACTTATATGCTATTCTTTTATCTTACCTTTTATTTGTTCTGACATTTTGTACTTTGTTGAGTCCTTTTCAGTATATACACTCCTGAAGTTAGGAACACTGTTTGCTAGTGTCTGCAGTAAGTCATGTAGTATGTTTGCCCACAAGAGAAATACAGCTATCTCAAGGTTAGCCACAGTTGAGATGTCCATTTCACTTAATTCTTGTTTCATATGTGACCACAGATTTTCTATCGGGTTCAGATCAGGACTACTGCTTGAACAGTCTTGAAAAAAATGGAGCCACACAGCCTTTTCTTAACTTCATGAGCATTGTGGCAGTGAGGTGCTCTGCCCTACATGAACACATCTGCTGCATGTTTTTTAAAAGAACTGGGCAGAAAGTCATACAAAAATTCCAGGTACAGTAAATTCTTCATTTATGTCAGGAATATGTTCCTAAAGACACTTAAATAGAAAACATATAAATAGATTATAATTTTTCCATACAGAATAATGGGGGTGAGGTTCTAGACAGCAGTTTCTAATAATAGTATTTTGTGAACATTATGAGTACCATAGTACAATAGAAACTCAAGTTTTCACTCTCCGTCATTATCCTCTTACCGTTTTTATGGAGGGTAGCTGGCAGGTAAACAGACTTTTCCATACACTGTTGTCTTTCCTCCTGCTCTCCTGCCACCTCACACACCTCATAAACAAATACCTGAGAAATTTTTAGGTGATTTCTAGATATTTGCTTAAATGAAGATGATTTAGGCAAAAGTTAGAAATTGTTCAGAAATTACTTTGGCCATGTGTTTAAGAGGATGACGATATAAAATTATGTTATGTAAGTATCAGAGACAATGAGAAGCAAAATTCTTGATTGGATGTGAAAGCACACACATATACAAAAAAAAAAAAAAAATCACCAAGTGTGTTTTTCTATGCGGCCAGCTACTCCCACCATCTTACTACCCTCCGCAACCCCCTCCGACCACCATCTTGTGCACCAGGCCACTTGACATTTTGTCAGGTGGCCTGTCCCACATCTCCCTCATATCTTTTCTACATTTAAACCACATTTTCTGTCAACTTTTTTTCGTCAACTCTTATCTCTGTCAACTTTTGCCTCCTTCCATTGTCTTTTTCTGTCTGTTTCATCAAATGGAATGATTGTTTTCACAGAGGAGGGTTATTGTCAACTTTTGCTGTCAAACTAAAATTCATAATTATAATATAACCTTATTGCTTTTGAAAAACTTTAATTAAATACATTTTAAATAAAGAAAATATGAAATCACTTAATTTCAAATGTTGTTGCATTTAACAGTGCCTCACATGATTTGATAGACGTTTACACTTTTGTGATAGCGTCTGTAAAGGGGTTGTCATACCCAAAATTTGGTAAATAGAGATTCATTATATCAAGGGTTTACTGTACATATTAGTTTTTTCTGTGCATATTAGTTTTGTCTCTTTTCATTTTACAGCATACTGTATTTTTTTTTAATTAAAATATTAAGTACTATATGTATAATAATTATTTATTGTGTTAAAGTGAATTTTAAATGGGTGTGTTCGAATTACATAAAAACATAAAAAATAAGGGAAGCTGCAAGAAGCCATCATCCTTACATGTGGCAGTCCCTGTACGAAATATACCTACCTATCATCCCCATCCATAAATCCATCTAATCTTCTCTTAAAGCTCCCTAATGTCTTAGTACTAACAACTTCATTACTGAGTCTCTTTCATTCATCTACCTCTCTATTACTATCCCTTTTTAAACCTAAATTTTTCAAGCTTGAACCTGTTATTTCTTGTTCTACCCTGGTTACTGATCGTAAGAATTTTGCTTATGTTCCCCTTGTTATTACACTTATACTGCTTAAAGACTTCTATCAGGTCCCCTCTTAACCAACATCTCTCTAAAGAATGTAATTTTAACAGCTTCAGTCTCATCTTGTAAGGAATACTCCTCATCCCCTGTATCCATTTAGTCATTCTCCTTTGTACTGATTCTAGTAGACCTATATCCTTCCTGTAATATGGGGACCAGAACTGCACAGCATAATCTAAATAAGGTCTGACCAGCACCAAATATAAATTTAATATTACTTTGAGCTTTCTACTTTTAACACTCCTAAAACTTAATCCTAATACCCTATTTGCTCTGTTTCTGGCCTCTATGCATTACTTTCTTAGACAAAGTTCAGAGCTAACTATAACTCCTAAATCTTTTTGTACCCTGAACCTACCAGAGCTTCATTGTTTATTGTGTACCTATTGTACACAATAAACCTATGCTAAGTACTTTGCATTTGTTGATATTAAACTGCATTTGTCATCTGTCTGCCTCTTCGTTCATCTTATCTAAATCTACCTATAAGGCGATGGCATCCAATTCTGACCTAATTAAACCTATCTTTGTGTCATCCGCAAATTTATTAACGTCACTACTAATTCCACTATTCAAGTCATTGATATTGAAAACAACAATGGCCCTAATATTGATCCCTGTGGTACCCCACTAATTACATGACTCAACTTAGAGCCATTTATTGCAACTCTCTGTCCCCTGTCACTTGGCCATGACTTATCCAGCCTAATACCTTCCCATCTATCCCATGCACCCTAACCTTTCTCAGAAGCCTCTGATGGGCTACCTTGCCAAACACTTTACTAAAGTCCAGATATAGGATGTCATAACTATCACCATAATCTGCTGCCTTGTACACTTTACTGTAAAACTTTGCAAGATTGTCAGGCAAGATTTCCCCTTCATGAAGTCAAGCTGTGACTGATTTATCAAGTTATGTTTTTTCTAAATGCTTCCTAATGTTCTTTGCCATTATTGACTCCATTATTTTACCTACAATAGAAGTTAAGCTGACAGGTCTATAATTAGACATTAAGGTTTTATCTCCTTTCTTAAAGATGGGTACTACATTAGCCTGCCTCCACATTACCGGTAGCTCATCTGACTCAAGTGATTTCCTAAAGATGGAAACAAACGGTTCACTAATAACCTCTTTCCATTCCTTAATCCCTTCAGCACGATGACGCAGTATACACGTCATTTCATCTCTAGTAGCATATCTGAGTGACACGCACACTGCGTCATGGTCATTTGAGCTGTGTGTGTTTCATTTCTTCTTGGATATAGTACGAGGTCTTTCAGAATGTTGGCCGGATATGATACAGTGTTTTACGTTCCTCCCAATATTATTCTAATGTCAGAATATGAGGGAATTTCACACACTCATAGTGGATCTTAGCAGACGGTTTCTACCACTGGTAATCAAATATTCTTGGTTTATACCATGAAATAACAAATAAAGTGAGGGAGAATATGATACTTGTGAGTGTCACCCATTGAGTTGCCAGTACATACTTACTCGCATCTTTGGTCACATATCATGTCGTCCTGCCCCTCCCTTCCCTGCTCCTCTCATCTGTTTCTGCTTTTCTTTTTTTTCTTTTCTCTGTTATCTTGAAATGAGAGAGAGAGAGAGAGAGAGAGAGAGAGAGAGAGAGAGAGAGAGAGAGAGAGAGAGAGAGAGAGAGAGAGAGCGTGTGTGTGTGTGTGTGTGTGTTTCATGTGAAACTATCATCTGTGGAGATATTGAAACATCTCTATTTCACTGTATGAAATTGTTCTGCTATGATGAACATTATTTATATACCTCTTTCTCAACCAGTCCCTCCCTATATCTCTGTTGTCTCCCCTTCATCCTCTGTTATCTAGTATCTTGCTCTTTTCTCTCCCCCCTCACGAGCATTCACAAGAAAAGTGTTGGGATGGTTGGTGGGAAAGAGTGTGACAAAGCAATATGTTTGGCAGCAGTCGTATTTTGCTTTTGTTCTATTATTATAGTACTGGTACATATTTCTGTCTGTTATTACTTCACTTATTGCCAAAATACTATAGTATAATTTATCGGATAACAACATCTACACACATTCTCTCTCTCTCTCTCTCTCTCTCTCTCTCTCTCTCTCTCTCTCTCTCTCTCTCTCTCTCTCTCTCTCTCTCTCTCTCTCTCTCTCTCTCTCTCTCTCTCTCTCTCTCTCTCTCTCTCTCTCTCTCTCTCTCTCTCTCTCTCTCTCTCTCTCTCTCTCTCAGCTGGTACAGTAATTTCTCACACATACTTACATACTTTATCAATCAGAGGAGGAAGCCTCCACCCTCTGATGAAGACTAGTGAGTAAAATATAAATTGCAATTTATTTTAGACTGAATATTGGTGTGTAAGGCACAATGGAATCATTTCAGATATTCTGATACGTAGTATGTTATGATTATGGTTAGTTTTGTGAATATCAATGGTGGAGTTTTAAAGTTTGCTGCAGGCGTGGAAATCCCAGATATGATGTGTGACGCACATTTTCACTTGCCGTACAGAAGTGGTTAAGTACTCTGGGATATATTTCATCTGGTGCTGGTGTCTTGAACTTTTTTAGCCTCTCTATCTCCTGTTCCACTATCTCCTTAGTTATGGTAATTTCTGTCAGTTTCTCATTTTCATCTGCTCTAAATATATGCTTACCATTCAGCATATCCTTCATGTTTTCCTGGATGAAGACAGTTAAAAAACACTCATTCAGAATTTTACTAATATCCTCCCCAGAACTAACCAGCTCTCCATTTGCTGCCTTTAATGGACCTATTGTTTCCTCATTCTTCATCCTATATACCTGATAAAATCCCTTGGGATCTGTCTTCACCTGGCTGGCTACCTTTAATTCATAGTTGCTTTTAGCTTTCTTCATTAACCTCCTGACTTTTATAACTAATTCATTGTATTGTAGCCTTAAAACCTCTTCCCTTGCCTTTAATCTCTTATATATACTTCTCTTCTGCCCTATATAATGTTTTAACCTAACAGTCATCCATTTAGGGTAATTTTTCGGTGATCTTATTGCTCTATATGGGATGTTTGCTAACTGTCCTGTATGCAGTTTATGTACGAAGTATTTATACAACTCTTCTACATTTACTTCCCCTAATCCTCTCATCTTGGCCCCTTCCATCCTCTCCACTCCCTCATCTATTCACCTCAACTTCACCTCTCCTATCTCACCATGTCCTGATCCTCCAACATACTCGCACATATCTTCCCCTCTCCCTCCTCCGACCCTTCTGGACACTTCTTCCTCCTCTTGCGCTAGGCCCTCACACCTCACCTCACCTCCCTCATCCTGCCTTATCTCTCTCAACTCCGTCCTGGACCTTACTTCCCCTTCTTCTGCTGCCAATCAACTCCTTTGAGGTACCTTTTTAATCCCTCAAAATCTGCTCTCATAAAGTCAGGTATTTTACTAGTGCTTTTGCTTCTAAAAGTTTCTTCCCATTTTAATTTGTACCTGATTTCTCAATGTTCACTGTTACCTAGCTGTCCTTCACCCTCTACCTGCATGACTGCCTCCTTAGTTAGTTAGAATTAAATCTAGAATATTGTTCCCCCCTGTGGCTTCTATGATTACCTATTTAAAAAAAATTATCCTGAATTACCTTAAGAAATTCCTCTATTTCCCTGTTACCCACTATCAGACTCCAGTCAATATTCCTAAAATTAAAATCTACTACACATACCTGACTGTACCTGCCTGCTCTATTAATTTCATGCCATAGTGAGATGTTAATTTCCTTTGTACTGTTTGGTGGCCTGTACACTACTCCCAGTACTACTGACTGTGATCCTTCTTTAATATCTACCCATATTGACTCTGTTTTGCTATCTGTTTTAATTCTGCTATTAATACAACATTGTAATGTGTCCCTAACATACAGCGCAATGCTTCTTCCTCTCCTATTTTCCCTGTCTTTATAGAATAATATATAACCATCTATTTTAACCTCTGGATTAAATACTTTCCCTGACATATCATACCAAGTTTCTGTTAAAGCAATGATATCAAAATTCTCTACACATGCGATTCTTCTAAGCAAATATATTTTATTCAAAATACTTCTACAATTCGTGTACTAAACACTTAAGCTATTCCTCACCTTTGCTGAGCTAGTTACTTTCTAGATTGATCTAATTTGTCCTTTATTTCATCCTCCCAAGTCCTTCCTTGCTCCTGACTAATGAAAAAAGTGCTGGAGTGCAGTTACCTCCCGCTTGAGTGTTCTGGCCAAAACCCAAACACCCTGATGTAATAAATGCACTCCATCCCTGGCATACAAGGTATCCCTACCATAGAAGAGGTCCCATCCAATACTCTTACAATGATTCACGAGCATGCGATTCATTGTAATAACCCTGGACAGCCACTCAGCACCAACTCCCCTCCTTGGCAAAACACCACATACCACAAGGACCCCTCTCTTGTCCCAAATCCTATCCAAAGCCCGCCTAAACATCCTGAACAGCTCCTCACTCCTGACCTTACCAAGGTCATTCCCTCCCTCCCTGAGAAAAAACAATGGGCTTGGTTCCATCATTTTCCAAGCATGCATCTAGCTTATCAGCTACCTTCCCCATCCCAGCCCCTGGAAACACACCCTCGACCTACGCTTTCTATTTCAGGCACAAAACACACTAAGTACCTAACCTGATTATCACCTAGCACAAGCACTCTACCTTGGGACATGGTAACTGCATCTTCTCTCTCTTCCTTGTCTCCTCCCTCTATATTCCGTCACTCCTTCCAGCATACTGAAGGCGTTCTTCGTCTCCATGTGAGGCGCCTTGAGGACCTTCAGCCTCTTGGCATCCCGTGCACACAACCGACCACTGCTCCTCTGTTGCCTTACTAGGTAAAGTGACAGTGGGGCACAACCCTCCCACAGGTGCTGAGATCCTCTCACAGAACTTGACCTGTAGATCTGAGATCCTCTCACGAAACTCAGCCTGCACCTCTGAGATCCTTCGATGGAACTCAGCCTCCACCTCTGAGACCTTCACAATGAAGGACTCAAGAACAGTAGAACTAACACAACCAGGCGACTCAGCACCTCGAGGCACCATGTCTACACTAGCCAGCTATATTGTCAGGTCACTGCTCACTAAACACATCCATTTGCTAGAAACTCTGACCTGAGATTGGAGGATGGATTGTGCTTGAATTAGGAGACAAAATTTCTTCGCCAACCCTGTTCGAATTGGGAGTTGTTCAAATTGAAGCATCTTTGAATCATGAAGTCTGATTTACTAAATTTGAAGATGAAGTAGTAGTGCGGTTGGAGGATTACTCGTATAATGAAAAAAAACTTGTCCGATAAAAGTAAAGTTACAGACCCAAGCCAAAACTGAAGACATGCTGGCAAGAATGGCTAGGCTAAAAGATAAGAAGCACACATAAATGAGGAGGAAAGGAAAAAATTAAAACAACTTAAAAACGGTGCAAAATAAAGAAATTGGGCTAGTACTGAAGAAAATTTTTTTGGGAGAGTTTTGGACTGCGGGATAAGAAAATTATAAATAACCAAGAAACAAAAGGGAAACAACATTGCAACCTGGTAAATGAGTCATGTATATCAATATAGATGGAATAATAGCAAGAAAGCTGGAATTAATGAATTACAGTAATGAACAAAAACCTGTAGACATCTACTTCACAGAAACAGAATTAATCACAGAAGACCATATGGTGATAAGTAAGAATTATACACAATGGAGAAAAGACAGAATCAGTAAGAGAGGTGGAGGAGTGATTATAATGATAAGAAATGGAGTAAAAATAAAAGTGGGATTACATGGGTCAATTCTTCCTTCTGGTTAGCTCCAGCCACCCAGAACTGCTGGCAGGTTTCAGCTGAAAGTATTCACATGGTCGAGAGCAGCCACTGGCTCATTGCATCAAAATATAAACAATCAAGATGGAGTCCTCTGACAAGCTGGCTGCTGTAGCTATGATTTAGCTGTGCAAGAAGCAATCTGCTTCACAGAAACAGAATTAACCACAAAAGACCATATATATATATATATATATATATATATATATATATATATATATATATATATATATATATATATATATATATATATATATATATATATATATTGACTTGATCTTGATCTTGTCTCTGTGTGTGGAAAGATAGATGAGTGAGGAAGATTGACAATGTGTGAAGGACACTAAAAGTGAGAGAGAGAGAGAGAGAGAGAGAGAGAGAGAGAGAGAGAGAGAGAGAGAGAGAGAGAGAGAGAGAGAGAGAGAGAGAGAGAGAAGTTAAGCTTGAATGAGATAAATGGAAATTAAGCATGAGTCATTGTAAAGAAGAAAATGTGAGTTAAATTATGAAAATAAGTGAAAGATTAAGTGTGAGTGAGGGGATGGAAGTAAGTGCTAATTAAAGTGAGAATGAGTGAAAGTCATTGTGAGTGAGAGAGAATGGAAGTGTGAGTAAGTGAGAAAGTTAGCAAAAGATGGTGTGAGAATGAGTGTGTAAGAACAATTCTGAGGATTGATAATGGAATGAGATTGACTGAGAACAAGAATGGAATTATGTGAGAGAGTGAGGAGAAGAGAGCAAGGTATCACTCCCTTGTCCCTTTATCTATGACAGATAAGGGGAGGAGAGGTGACAGGGAGGAAGAGAATAAAGCAACAGGGTAGGAAGACAGTTCATAACAAGGGAAGGAAAGTATTTGGGGCAAGGTATTGGAGGAAGGGTGAAGGAGGAGGATGAGAGTATGGGCAGAATGTAGAGAGAGTAAATATAAACAGAAGGGGCAAGGAGGGAGTGAAGAATTACAGGGAGAGAAAGGAAGTATTGGATAATAACTATTCCCTTTTCCTTTCCCCTATTCCTCTTTTTCTTCTTTCACCCACTCCCTTCCCACTACTACTCCCTCCATTTCTTTACCACCCTTATGCCCTTTCTCCAGTTACATCTACTTATACATTCTTACAATATATTACACATTTTCCCCCTTCTTTCATTGTATCTTTCTTTTTTTTTCCCCTCTTCTCTTCGTCTCTCCTCCCTGGAGCTTTGTATTTACCTAGTTGTATTGTGCTCAGTCCAAGCTAAAGCTCATTTATCCAGTCTCCATACCTGCAGTTATCCAATATTTCTTTAAATTTGCTCACACTAGCAGCTGTAACCACCTCCTCACTTAAACTGTTCCAGAGATCAATGCTTTAGTACAGAAAACTATATTTCTTGATGTCACTGAGACATTTACTCAATCTTTTTTTTGTATATCCTCTTGTATATATTGTTCCCTCATTTATATGCATTTACATATATTTGAAACACCTATTATGTTTCAAATATATGTAAATGATATGACAGAAGATCTAAATAGTTTTATAAACCTATTTGTTGATTATGCAAAAAAATAATGAAAATAATAAAGGATGAAAATGACTGCAAAGAGTTACAAAAGGATATTAACAAGATACATGCATGGAGCCAAAGATGGAAACTAGAATCTAACACCAGAAAATGCTAATGTGTTGGAAATGAGTAAAAGTAATAAGAGACTTTCATGGAATTACAAAATGGGAGGAGAAATAATAATGAAAAATATTGAAGAAAAAGATTTGGGAGTAATGATTCAAGACACATCATCACCTGAAAGACACATAAACAGTATATTTGGCTCTACATGTTAATGTCGTGTGGATAGCAGTGAAGATGGTACCAGAATTGAAAGACTTAAGCTATGGAGAAAGATTTGAAGAGATGGGCTTACCAACACTACAAGAGAGAAGAGAAAGAGGAGACCTGATAACAATGTACAAATTTGTAAACAATGTAGAAAGAATAGACAGAAATGACTTGGCACCACTGATGGAGGAGGGAGAGAGACAGATGAAGGGGCATGGGAAGAAAATAAAGAAGAGCAGATGTTCAAGCGACATCAAGAAATGCAGCTTCCTGTATAGAACTATTGAAATCTGGAATGATTTGAAGGAAGAGGTGGTAATGGCAAACAGTGTATACATGCTTAAAGAGAAATTGGATAAATATAGTAATGGAGACAGGACAAAATGAGCTTTGGCTCCTGCCCTGTACAATACACACACACACACACACACACACACACACACACACACACACACACACACACACACACACACACACACACACACACACATAAATGCACACACACACATGCAGGCACACACACACACACACACACACACACACACACACACACACACACACACACACACACACACACACATTGATGTGTGTTCATATCACAGTTACAGCCACATCCATAACCATTCCCTAAGAATGAATTATTATTGCTTGTAAACCTTTAGATCTCAATGGGATGAGGACTAATGCAAGTTGTGCAGCTTAGCCTGCTCTCTCCATACCAAGATGTGATGGGGGTTGTATATTCACATTGCACCATAATAGATCTATCTTCTTTCAGTAGTTGGAAGTTCCTTAGTATTACAATTTTGTCTCCTTGTCTTAAATTTATGACGTATGTATTATTACAAGTTGTGAATATTACTAAGGAAATTTAATTTTTCATCATTGCAGCACAAGTTTGTTCTGCATCTGGTTTACAGAGTGACAAACTAGGATCCCAAGTAACAGGATTTACGTGTGGCAATCTGGGTATTGGAGAGGCAACATTTTTAGTCTTCTATGTAAAGTCTCTCACTTCATCAGAAAGAGCATATACCCTAAAGGTAAGAAAACGTTAATCTATTTGTCTGTCTATATTTGTCAGTAAATATATGCAATAATCTCTTGATTATCTAGCATTCTGTTATACATAGTGTAACGTTATCCAGTACCAAAAACTTAGCCATATTAAAAAAAATACTGGGGTCCTTGGATTATGCTGAAGTTCCTAAGCTGTGATGTAAACCAAATTTCAGCAGAAGGAACCAGGTAATGCTATTCAGCACGAGCCTTAAAACATTTAAACCATCCCTTACTAGCCAACAACTCTTCACTTTCACTCCTTTCTCCCTTTTCATCCCTTTTCATATTTCAAGGCTTCAAACAATCTTTTAGCATTCTCCTGAATTGGGGCATATGCAGTGGTCTGGAAAACTGCCAAATTCACCAGCTGACTTAATTTCACACAAAAAAATTGATATGTTAGAAAAAAATCTTTACATCATTTGTGTATTATTAAACTAATTATTATTAAACTAATTAATTAAGCATAGAGGAAGAAATGTTGCAAGATGAGCTAAATAAAGTAAACATACATTATCTCGGATTTGGGATGTATCATCACCTTGGGACAGATACTATTTTTTCCTCTGTGTAAGTTTACTTTATCCATTTGAGTTATACAATTAACATGCAAAATTTATAAATCCTGGTACATATGAAAAACAACCATGTCTTGATGTCAAATCTTAGCAGGACACTGGGGAAGATTGTCTGGTGACATTGTATCTCCCAACGTCTTCTCTGAATTGCTGTTTGTCTATTTACAGCATGTGTCCCAATGTCTTCCCAGAGTTGCTGGTTTCTTCTTCGGAAATGTAGAAAAATATTTATAACTTGCCCACAGTAAATAAATGAAATGGATCTTAAATATTTGGCAACTACCAGTTAGATCATACCTGGCAGTTATGACTGACGTCTTGATGTTATTCCTTACATCCAGTCACCAAAACAACCCTACTTTTTAAGGATCCTCAAAATTAACCTGGAAATCCTGGTGAAATATTGTTCTCCCAGCTATTTCCAGGAGTTGTAGGTCTATCCTAAGTACTTATCTGTGGGTTTTGTAGGTAGTGGTGGTAGTGAGGAGTGGCTCAGTCGGAGGGTTGCTGGTCATGGAGCTTACCTCATATTTCACACTACATGTTTCATCTTGATATTTACACTGTGTACAATCAAAATGGTGTAGTTTCAAACTCTCATTAGATTAAGGCAGCAGTAGCTGGAAATTTTGGTCAGATTGGTCTAGACAATTTGGTGGACGCAAAACAAGTGCCTGCCCGCGTGGAGCTCTTTGACCAAGTCACCAAACATACTTGCAATGTGATATACAAATTTAAGTTTTATTTTTACCACTTCTCTGTAGGTAATCATAGCCTGGAAATTCTTAATCAAATTATAATTATTTCATCCCCATTAATTAATGTATGTGGTATCTCAACCCAAAATTTTGTTGGTATACATACATAACAAATCACCTAAATCTATAATTACCATGTCCCCCAACCCCCTAAAGGTTAAGGGGGTGCTCACTCAATATGGATAGACGAATGGCATGTTTTGAAATGTGCAGTAATGTATTCATTATCATTCAAGAATCATCTTCAGGGTATTTATTTCCTGCTGACAGGTTTAATGTCCATTTAAATGTCCTATGGCATAAGGCAAGATGGGACGTGGTGTCAGAAAAGACCCTATAAACCTGTGTTACATGGTTTATTTTCACCTGAATGTGATACCAAGGGTTACAGTCATATTCCTCCTTGAAGTATAATGATATAGGCCTTGTATGGTGGTATCTGGCAAGAAGTGGCTTGTCCTGCCAGGCTGCTATGTGACTGTTTGTTAGTAGCTTCTATCCCTTCAGTGAGAGTGGTTTTGTAGCTCCTTGCTTCCAGCCTTCTTTCCCATATTGGTCCTTTGTCTTTGGGATTTGTACTGAGCAGACATGTCAACCCAGAGCTCTCCTCTTTACCTACATACACACACCCAAGAAATGGATTTTGTCTGTGCTCCAAACTCTTATATCAACTCAAGAGTGCCCTGGAGATCTTCATGAAGCAGACAACTAATAAGTTGCATGAATTTCAAGGTATGATAAATGAACTCCTTAGAAGCTTGGAGTTCACTCACAGGGAGATGGCTGACGTACAACACCGAGTAAAACACCTAGAAAATGACAAAAAGACAAAAGAAAATTTAATTAAGACTGTCTGATGATCTTCAAGGAAGTGAGAAAATGATTAAGGATTTAGAGGGATGCTACAACTATCAAGAAGATTACAGTTGCCATAACAACAGAAGTAATAGGCTTGGAGGAATGCCTGGATGAAACCTGGAAACAATCTGCCATTCATGTCTAAGCTGTTCAAGAAGCTTCTGCTGCCCAACATTGAGCTGCAACAGGTTCACTGAATTGGTCAGTGATGTGACAATCAACACCAGCCAATAATAGCTTGCTTTATGAAGTACAGTGATTATGAAGCTGTTTTTCAGAATGCAGCAAAACTACAAGTAACAAGAATTTTTATAAATGAAAACCTGTGTCCAGGTTTGCAGGAGATTAGAAAAGCTAAAATGCCTTTACTAAAGCAAGTCAAAAGTGAAGGCATAATAATGTATTTCAACCACACCAAGCTTGTTATAAAGGAAAGACTGCTAGCAAGAATTGGAGTCATTAGTGGTGGTGGTGATTCTTGATGTTGTGGCGGTGGCAACACTGCTGATGGTTCAACTGCTTTAGTTGGATGTGGGCAGAGTAGTGATCCTGGAGCTGATGGGCACCTTGTCATTCCTGGAGGAGCTGTCATTGATGATAGTTCTACTGCTGGTGATCAGACTTGTGGTGGTGGTGACACAGCCAGCATTGACTCAGCTGGCGCTGATGGAGCGACAGCCATCACTGTTACTTCTGGTGGTGATGTTGCTACTGTGCCAAATGGTAGTGTGTGTGTTTCTGCCAGCAAGAAATGCATTTCGCAGCCCATTATCAGAGGATCCAAGAGATAAGTAAGCTGGTGCTTTCTCAGACTTTTATTTGTTTTTTTTTTATTTATACAATCTTTTTTTATTTGTAATGTTCAGTGACTCATTAATTTCCTTTGAATAATATTAATGATTCATATCATGTTAGATTAATGACTGATGACTGTTCTTTAAACATTGTAAATTAAATGGTGTTTAACCCTCTTCAGTATGATGACAACATTTTCTGATTATAATTTAGTTAATATTATTCCCAATGAAACTGAGTGTAACTACCACTTTACAGATTCTAATGTGAAATTGCGGTACTGATACTAACCTCAATTTGTTGTCATTTGATGTAAGCTGTGTTCCACTTCATCTTAATTCATTATTTGACCAGTATGTAGATATGTTGGGTACTAAATTTGATGTTATTGGACTATGGGAAACAAGACTAAATGATGCTATTTCTGGTCTTTAAAAGAGAAGTGATTACACAGTGTACTTGAAAAATAAGAGCACCTCTGGAGGCAGTGTAGCTATTTATTTGTGCAGCAGCTTTCATGGATATTTATGTGAAAACATTATTCTGCAATCAGACCATATTGAATCCTTATTTCTAACATTAATGACTTGGTCACTCAAGAATATTTTGGCATATTTAACAGAGGTTATTATTCCTTGCTATACTATGGGTGATTTCAATGTAAATTTATTGTGACAGTCTTAATTATGTACAAAATTTTGGTAACCTATTTTATAGCAATTACTTTTCTGTCACCATACTTAAGCCAATCTGTGTCACCAGGAGTTCTGCTACTTTAATGGATCACATCTGGATCAATAATTTATACAATCTTTAGACAAATGGCATATTGTATTATTCTTTGACAGATCATTTCCAAGTCTTTAACTCCTTTCATATTAAGAGCAATAAAGCTTGCAGTCATACTATAATAGTCAAGAGACACTTCCCTGAGGCATCAGTAAATAAATTTAAAGATGATCTCAGTGGTTACAGGTGGGATTCAGATGTAAGTGATCTTACTGTTGATGAGGACTACAACAAATAGCTATATGAACAATTTACAGCATCTTTATAACAGCAATTTTTTCCCTAAAAGAATTGGTGATTAATCCCTAAAGGATGGGGTTGGGGGGGTGTAACTTGATTGAACTTTAAGGACTGCAGGTTGAGCTCAAAATATGTAAAATAGCCTGTTTTCGCATGCTTGTTACTCTTAATCTACAATGAACGAATGAAGGACAACAGTATTCACCCCACAATCAACTCCTCCTCTTTTGAGTGGCCCCATCAGGAAGTCTGTAAGTGCCATAGTTATGGAGATATCACGAGTTGAATGAGGTGGTGTCAGTATACGCTGAGCATGGCTCAGCCTGTGCGGCCAATTGGCTCATCCTGGTTGTGGCTTGAGGGTAAAGAAAACGGGAGCTCTGTGATTTTCCATACACCCCATACCTGGGCATTTTCCCTGCCCCCACACATTACAGTGGCTGATAGTGTGATTAGTTGACCATACCAGACTGGTTATACCCTGCAGTGGAGGTAAGGAAATGCAGGAGGGGCAAGCGAGCTGAATCAGACATGCTGGAATCACATTCCTGGGAAATGGTGATGACAGAGGCTAGCTGTAGATTGACAATCCTTGCTGTCTGCTGTATGACCAGTGTAGTCATAGTCCAGGCTTAGCAAATCAGGTGGAAAATAGCATAATTTGGCTTTATTTTAGCAAAGGCATCAATCGATGTCTCTGGTCCTTTAGGGGTTAAAGAGAAACGTGTAGGTAAATCTTACATAACTCCAGCTATTAGAAATTCAATTAAAGAAAAAAATAGTCTCCAGAATTGGTAAGTGAGATGGCTCCTTACATTTGGCAATCATTTTAAGAGACATCACATGTTAACTTCAGTGGGGAGTTTTCGGAACTAATCCACCAGATGTTGTCACTACAGCATATACCCTAGTGACATGAGCTAAAATATTGTTATTGTAAATCCCATGTGCATATAGATGCATAGAACATTGACCATTATGAAACTTTCAAAATTCTGCATCAACTTTTAAATATCTTGTATGGATAATTTTGAGAGAGGTTGGTCAAAACTGAAATATTTTCATAATTATTTAGTAATAATGTCCAATATTTTAAATATGGCATTTTACAAGTCTAAAATCTATTGATTTGGACAATGAAAAAGATAAAAAGTAAGATTGTACTATATGGTATGACATAACATACTCAGTAACATCATGATATATGGATATAGTTATTTTCGTGAAGGACTTTAGCATCTCTTTCGGGAAGCAAGTGACATGGCAAAGTAATCAAACACCAAAATAAACATCTCTCAGGCCTGCTGTGGCATAACAGGAGAGGAATACAGGAAGCCACAGGTTTGTGGAGTAATGACATGGACACTGCAACAGTAATTAACTGGTTGTCCAACTATGTGTTTGTTAATTTCAACTAAGGTGGGCTAGTCAGATGTTTGTTTTGGTTAAATATACAACATTACTCTTGCCAGGACACTTATGTTGCCTATTTTCATTTTCAATCAAAGATGTTTCCATATACAAGGAAGGTGATCTTTGTAATCTGGAGCTTTAAGTGGAACAGACATGTCTTCATTTTTACTGTCATCTGCATTAATATGCTTCTGATCAATGGTGTACTTGTTTGGAAATCTCGAGATGACTAAATAAATCTAAATGCTAATTCACTAAAAAACCAACTTAGATACTTTTGTGAGTGAATACTGTTTGCTTTTACTAGTGTTAATAGCAAATATACTATCTAGCAAATCTAGCAAATATACTATCTAGCAAAAGTGTAGCAAATATACTATCTAAACTCATTGCATCTTTATATATATATATATATATATATATATATATATATATATATATATATATATATATATATATATATATATATATATATATATATATATATATATATATATATGGAATGACACTGTAGGTATATTCTATGTTCGAGAATGGGACATGTCTGGTGCTGCTGCCTGGTGACACTCACTAGTTTACGAAACTCCCAATTTTTAAGACAACAAAGAAAACCATGTAAATTCAAGATTAAGTGAAAGTGCAGGGAAGACAAAAAAAAAAAATATCAAATTATTAATGGTTTACTTGGCAGAAGTATGTAAAATACAGATACAACATATTCACATAATAATAAAATTTTATCAAATTATCTAGAAATTGCTGAAAATGTATCTCTAATATCTAAATAATATGAAAACTACCTTCCAGAACCTGTGCAACACATGCTTAATCTTGAACTGATATCTTTGATAGAGGTATTTGATGTAATCAAACAGATAATGGTGATAGTTATGACATCCTATATCTGGAATTGAGTAAAACATTTGACAAGGTACCCCATTAGAGGCTCCCAAGAAAAGTTAGGGCACACAGGATAGATGGGAAGGTCTTAGACTGGATAAAGTTGTGGCTAAACAACAAGTGACAGAGAGTTGTAATAAACAGCTCAAAATCCAAGTGGGGTCAGGTAATTAATGGGGTACCACAGGGATAATTTTTAGGGACATTATTGTTTTTAATATATATCATTGAATTGGATAGTGAAATTAGTAGTGATGTTGGTAAATTTCAGGATGACAAGAAGATAGGTAGATTAATTACCATTTTTGATGGCTCATAAGATGCATGGGCTCATAAGACGCACCCAGTTTTGGCAGACATTGAAACAAAAAAAAAGAGATAAATGAGTGGATTTAAGTTCTGAATATGAAGTGAAGGATTTCACCTGACATTTGAAGACTCTCACATGCATTTAGATCATTATTAGATCCTAATATTGTGCATTTAAAAACATTAATATTTCTTAGTAGCCTACATACCAATCCTGTTGTGAGATGTAAACACATATCTGGCATATGGCGTCAGCAGTGACTGTGAGAGACTACAGGGGTAATAAAGTTTGTTCATAAGAATTTTAAAAGATAGGTGCAATTTTAATTGTATGAAAGTGTGTCTTACTTCAAGGAGTAACAGCATCACACTGTAAAGAACGCAGTGAAGCTTGCCTGTATCACTGGGTTCGGTGTGTAACTGACCGCATGTTTGTTTTGGTACATTGCAGTGTATGGTGCATGGTCACTTAGGCAAATTTTTCCTGACTAGTGTCATTCTATGTGAATTACCAGTAAGTATGACCTATTATATCTTGTTACCTTGAAAGAAAGAGTTGTTTTGTGGTGTAGTACCAGTCATCATTTTGTTTAAATGTGCAAAGATGTCTGGGGTTTGATTTTAGAGCCTCTTTTGCCTGAGACTTACCACCAACCACTGCCTCAATGCTGAACCTTGGCCTCATAGGATGCAGGCTCTTTTCCTGAGACTTTTTTCTGGAGAAAAGGTGCGTCTTATGAGCCATCAAATACAGTAGGTCAGAATTGGATGCCATTGCTTTGCTGGCAGATTTGGTTAGGATGAATAAATGGACAGACAGATGGCAAATGCTGTTTAATATCAACAAGTGCAAAGTACTTAGCATAGGTAGAGGAAACCTACACAGTAGGTTCACAATAAACAATGAAGCTCTGGTAGGTTCAGGGTATGAAAAAGATTTAGGAGTTATAGCTAGCTCTGAACTTCATCTAAGAAAGCAATGCATAGAGGCCAGAGATAGAGCAAATAGGGTATTAGGATAAATTTTTAGGAGTGTAAAAAGTAGAAGTCCCAAAGTAATATTAAAATTATATTTGGTGCTGGTCAGACCTCATCTAGACTACATTGTGCAGTTCTGGTCCCCATATTACAGGAAGGATATAGATCTATTAGAATCAGTACAAAGGAGAATGACTAAAAGGATACAGGGAATGAAGGCTATTCCTTACAAAGCAAGATTGAAGCTATTAAATTTACATTCTTTAGAGAGACGTAGGTTAAGAGGGGACCTGATAGAAGTCTTTAAGTGGTATAAGGGTTATAACAAGGGAAACTTAAGCAAAATTCTTATGTTCAGTAACCAGGATAGAACAAGAAATTATGGGTTCAAACTTGAAAAATTTAGATTTCAAAAAGAGATAGGAAGGAATTGGTTCTCAAATAGAGTGGTAGATGAATGCATTGAACTCAGTAATCATGTTGTTAGTGCTGAGTCATTAGGGAGCTTTAAGGGAAGATTAAACAGATTTATGGATGGGGATGATAGGTGGAAATAGGTTGGTGTATTTCATACAGGGACTGCCATGTGTAGGCCTGATGGTTTCTTGCAGCTCTTCTTATTTCTCATGTTCTTATGTTCTTAAAGTAACATCTGGTCATGATGATGTGAGTACTAGAAGCATTAAAAGTTGTTCATGTTTCACCCTACCTTGTTCATGTCATCAACAAATCATTTGCTAAAGGTTCATTTTCTAAACAGTTACAAATAACAAAGGTCCTTCCACTTTTTAAGAAAGGTCTATACTAAGTATAGACCCATTTCAGTATTACCAGCCTTTAGTAAAATATTTGAAAAGATTGTTACAAGTAAAGTCTTAGGTTACTTTGATCATAATGCCTTGTTGTTAGCCAGTATGGATTTCATCTTAAATTTCCTACTGATTTGGCTGTCCATAAACTGTGTCAAAATATTTATGATGCTATTGACAACAAGATGTATCAGCTAACTTTGTGTTGTGACTTTTCTAAAGCTTTTAACACTTTCATATTCAATATTGTTGCCTCAGCCTTTATAAACCTCAGCCATTATAAATTTATACAATACAAAAACTAATTGGAATGTACCTAAGGTGGTAGTGGCACAAGCCAAAGGAATAAAAAAGATATACACAATTGGAAAGTAAAATGCATAAGAAAAAAAATAAATAAAAAAAAAAAAAATATATATATATATATATATATATATATATATATATATATATATATATATATATATATATATATATATATATATATATATATATACACAGATGATGAGAAAAAGAAATTGTGGCAAAATATATACAATGGAGACAAAAGGGAGGGGATGGGAAAGTTATACTGGTGGATCCTGCTGATGGACAGAGGAGCATGTGAAGTATGGAGGGTGACAGAAAGAAGGAGGATGATGGGAAGGAAAGGCAGGCCATGAGGGAGGTGGGATTGAGTAAGATGAAGGGAGAGATAGGAGGCTGTGGTGGATGTGGCTGGTGTGAATGTGTACCTCCTTGTGTGTGTCCAAGTTGGTCAGTATGTATTTATTCTCTCTCCAATAAACATTCCTGAAGGAACTAAGGTTTTTGGGCTCCAGTTTAGACTCTGGGGTGAAGTTTAAAAGAAATGCTATATCACCCAGCTGATACATGGGAGAACGGGCCGAGTGAAGTTGATACACTGAGTGTTTGAGGTGCACAGGTAATAATGAAGACACTTGAGGGAGTTGAGTTGCAACTTGGCATCTGGGCTTAGGTATTTCAAGCAAGATGTCATATGGTAAGCGTTTGTCTTCCCCGAACAGAACAGAGTGTGGCAACTCATTGATGCTTGAGTTATAGGAGGAATTAATGGGTGCCATAATATGAGAAAAACATGAATCCTAGGTATGAGGAAAGCCTTCCGTGACATGCCATAACTCCTCTAAAATTTTACGATTTGCCTGCTCCACAAGGCCATTGGACGCTGGATGGTGTGAACAATGTAAGTCTGTTGGATTCTGAACAGCATGCACAACTCAACAAGCAATTCATTTCTAAATTCAGTGCCATCATCAGAGAGAATAACCTTTGGCAAAGTAAAAGGGTCAATTACATGTGTCATGAGGGTGTGAACTGCGGAAGCATCTGTTTTGTCCTGCAAAGGGGCAAACACAAGGTACTGTGAGAAATTATCCACACACACAAATAGATACTTATTACCTGAGGAGACTTGTGGAAACTGAAGTTAACACTCACTGTATCCCAAGTTAACACTCACTGTATCCCAAGGACGTTCAGGTACAGGGTATTCAAGCATGGATACCGAGTAAGAGGGATTTACATTTAAATTTAGATTTACATAAATTATATGCAGAAAGGATTAAATAGGTACATTAATTTGTTTGTTGATGATGCAAAGTTGCTATGAGTTATAAAGAGTGAGGAGGATTGTAAGGAGCTGCTGAGAGATTTAGATAAAATATATGGTTGGAGTCTAAAGTGGAAACTTGAATTTAATCCTAAGAAATGGCATGTGTTGGAAATAGGAAAAAGTACGAGACCTACATGGAGCTATAAAATGGGTGAAGATATGATAATGAAAAGTAATAAAGAAAAGGATTAAGGGATGATTATTCAGAACACACCCACCAGATAAATATATAAATGTGATTTTTCACCACATATAAGATGTTAAGTAACATTAGAGTGGTTTTTACCCATATGGACGTGGATATGATGAAAAAGTAACAGTTGCAAACATGATATATCCCAGGTTGGAGTATGCTGTAATTGTATGGTATCCACATAGGAAGAAGGATATAAAGAAATTTGAATGAATACAGAGGACAGCAACAAAGATGGTGCTAGAATTTAAGTAAAAGACTTATGAAGAGTGAATGGAAGAGATAAGATTAACAACATTGGAAGAGAGAAGAGAAAGGAGAGACTTGATAACAATGTACATATTAATAAGCAGTATGAGATTAACAACATTGGAAGAGAGAAGAGAAAGGGGAGACTTAATAACAATATACATATTAACAAACCATATGGAAAAGGTAGAGAGACAAGTTTTAGAAATGCATATGGATGAAGGAACAAGATGTATGAGAGGACATACAAAAAAAATTAAGCAGAGTAAATGTCCCATTGACACTAAGAAATATAGTTTCCATATCAAAGCATTGAACTCTGGAATAGCTTAAGTGAGGAGGTGGTTACAACTGTTAGTGTGACCAAATTTAAAGAGAATTTGGATAACTGTAGATATGGAGACAAGACCCTATACAATACAACTAGGTAAACACACACACACACACACACACACACACACACACACACACACACACACACACACACACACACACACACACACACACACACACACACACACACACACACACATGAAAGGGAGGACATCCAGTCTACTAATCTAAAGTTTTCTCTTCTCTCCAGATTGAGTACAGTGTGTCGTTGCAGTTGGGAGGAACTGTGGTCTGTTGTCCCTGCACATATGAAAAGACTATACAGACTCAAGCAAGAATACCTTTCCAGGTAAGGTTTTCAGTAATAATGGCAATGCAGACACTTGAAATGCCACAGTTACCCATAATTTATTAGTATTTGTCATGGTAAGGTATATTTTAGTAGCATTGGATGTAGCATAAGAAGGGAAATGGTATTTATGTCATCATCCATGTAAGTTTGCTGATGAAAAGCTTGAGTTGATGTCAGCAGTAGTGGAAGATGTGTTACATTTGAAACATTTGAAACATTTATTCTTAGCTGACACTTATTTGTACATTTGGAAGAATTTGATTATTTAATATTTAATGCAGCTTGCCTGTATGAAGCAAAGTTTTTCAGGCAGTGATTACAAAACTATTTAGAGTACAATAAAAATAAGAAAGATAACAACAAGCTGATAATGCAGTAAAATAACAATAATTCTAGTAACATACATAAGGCAATAGAGTGATTATGATTAAAAAAAGTATACACACACACACACACTTAGCTGACACTTATTTGTACATTTGGAAGAATTTGATTATTTATTATTTAATGCAGCTTACCTGTATGAAGCAAAGTTTTTCAGGCAGTGATTACAAAACTATTTAGAGTACAATAAAAATAAGAAAGATAACAACAAGCTGATAATGCAGTAAAATAATAATAATTCTAGTAACATACATAAGGCAATAGAGTGATTATGATAAAAAAAAGTATACACACACACACACACACACACACACACACACACACACACACACACACACACGTATAATGCAGGTATTGTAGTTTGACCAACTTTGGTGGAGTGAGGTTTATTCTTGCAATGTTTCGCTGTATGTCTGCTAACATTTTCAAGCTAAGACACAAAAACAAAGATATAATACATGGTAAAAAGAAAATACATAATACATAAAAACAAATAAAAAAAAAAAACGTATAAAATGTAAAATAGACGAAAAGATAAAAGAAAAGAAAATATTTAAAAGAAATACATAATTATGTAGAAATGAAATAGGAAACATTTTCTTTTCCTTTTCTTTATCTTTTCATCTATTTTACATTTTATCCATGTTACATGTTATATATATTTTTACATATTAAATGTTTTCTTTTTACCTTGTATTATATCTTTGTTTTTATGTCTTAGTTTGAAAATGCCGTAAGTCATATGGTGAAACGTTGCAAAAATAAACCTCATTCTGCCAAAGCTGGCTGAACTCAACACCTGCGTTGTTCATGCACATCCATTCCATACGACAAAATATATATGGGTATATATATATATATATATATATATATATATATATATATATATATATATATATATATATATATATATATATATATATATATATATATTGGAACCTCAGTTCTTGAATTTAATTAGTTTCTGAATGCTGTTCAGAATCCAAAATGTTTGAACACCAAAACTGTTTTCCCAATACAGATCTGTGTAAATTGGATTAGTCTGTTCCCAGACACTTGTCCATCCTGCCTTAGCAGCTTATAACTGATGCTCTCACTACTAAGATGGCTGCTACACAACACCTCCAGCTCAGAAATTATCTATCCAGAAAGGATGTATTGAATGGACTTTGGCACAGAACTCATCAAAAGATACTGTTTAGACCCTGCAAGTATTCTCTTTGTCACCAATCTAATGAGGGAAGCCTTACTAAGGAAAACAGAGAAAAGCAGCCCACTCACTGCCAAAATGAAGGTGATCAGAGACATTGTTACAGGGAAAATGCAGTTTAAGTAATGATGGTGTTGTGGGTCATCGAGAGAGCCACAGGTGGCTAGGGATTACTCCTGAGCACTGAAACCTGTTTGTTTACATTGAGGCTCTTTAACGGGATGACATTTACTTTATTTCAAAGATTGAATTACTGTCTTACCCATTGTGTCTCCCCCCCCCAAATATCTAAAAGTTAAGGAGATATTCATATAAACCATAAATTAGTAATAAATGGCAGCTTTTGCTATGTCTTTTAGCATTTGAGATCAAGAAACTTTACTTGAAAACCGAATTATGGTATGGCAACTGATGCAGTTATGAGTTAAAAATTTTATTAACAAACAATTTGTTTGGAAAGGGAGATGTTTAGTAACTGAGGTCCTATATATATATATATATATATATATATATATATATATATATATATATATATATATATATATATATATATATATATATATATATATATATATATATATATATATATATACTGAAACAGTAATTACTCCCAGTAAGGTCTAAAGCACCAGATCAGGGGGTGCTGTGAACTTATCATTAAACCCAGTTGTCATCTCACTGAATGTTTCCCTTTGTGTCTCACAACACAAGGGAGCAGTCGCAGCCTGCCCTCTAAAGACAACTCTCTTCCTCTACGCAAAACTACAAGCATGTAATAACACACACCCTTCACTCAAAAATTCAAAATTATCATGGCGACTCCTACACTAACCTCGGAGTCCCTATATGGGGAGGGGACAACACATGTCTAGGTAGGACTACTCTTCTGATAACAACCTTAAGTGTCTTGACACCTCCCCTCAACTTTTTCTTCATTAATTTCTGCAACATTCACAGTCTTAGACCTAATTTTCAATCTGTAAAACACCACCACTCCTCTTCTTAACCTCATCTTCTTTTCCCCAATGAAATGCAAGTGTCTGAGGCAACTGACAGTAGCCCCTTTTATGTTCCCTCCTACTTTCTCTATACTAATTTTCAGTCCAAAGCTGGATGTTGCATTTATGTGCACAATGACTTAACCTGCTCTTGTGCCCATGCTCTTGAATCTTCCGAGTTTTCCCCCATCTGGCAATGACTACAGAGTCACTCTTAAACTAAATTTATCCGGGCTGTATACCTCTCACCTTACTCCTCTGACTATAAGAAATTCTTTGACTTCTTGACTTTCAAAGTGGAGCACATTCTGATTCTCTCCCCTTTTGCAGAGATCACCATTCTTGGAGAGTTCAATGTTCACCACCAGCTTTGGCTTTCCTCTCCCTTCACTGACCATCCTGGTGAACTAGCCTTCAACTTTGCTATCCTCCATGACCTAGAGCAATTTGTGCAACACCCTACTGATACTCCTGACCATCTTGGAGATATTTTTTTTTTTTTTTTATGTAGGAAGGATACTGGCCAAGGGCAACAAAAATCTAATAAAAAAAATGCCCACTGAAATGCCAGTCCCATAAAAGGATCAAAGCAGTCCTCAAAAATTTGTGGATAAGTGTCTTGAAACCTCCCTCTTGAAGGAATTCAAGTCGTAGGAAGGTGGAAATACAGAAGCAGGCAGGGAGTTCCAGAGTTTACCAGAGAAAGGGATGAATGATTGAGAATACCGGTTAACTCTTGCGTTAGAGAGGTGGACAGAATAGGGGTGAGAGAAAGAAGATAGTCTTGTGCAGCGAGGCCGCGGAAGGAGGGGAGGCATGCAGTTAGCAAGATCAGATGAAAATAGGAGTAGAAGACGGCTAGATATGCAACATTGCGGCGGTGAGAGAGAGGCTGAAGACAGTCAGTTAGAGGAGAGGAGTTGATGAGACGAAAAGCTTTTCATTCCATCCTGTCTAGAAGAGCAGTATGAGTGGAACCCCCCCAGACATGTGAAGCATACTCCATACATGGACGGATAAGGCCCTTGTACAGAGTTAGCAGCTGGGGGGATGAGAAAAACTGGCGGAGACGTCTCAGAACGCCTAACTTCATAGAAGCTGTTTTAGCTAGAAATGAGATGTGAAGTTTCCAGTTCAGATTATAAGTAAAGGACAGACCGAGGATGTTCAGTGTAGAAGAGGGGGACAGTTGAGTGTCATTGAAGAAGAGGGGATAGTTGTCTGGAAGGTTGTGTCGAGTTGATAGATGGAGGAATTGAGTTTTTGAGGCATTGAACAATACCAAGTTTGCTCTGCCCCAATCAGAAATTTTAGAAAGATCAGAAGTCAGGTGTTCTGTGGCTTCCCTGCGTGATATGTTTACCTCCTGAAGGGTTGGACGTCTATGAAAAGACGTGGAAAAGTGCAGGGTGGTATCATCAGCGTAGGAGTGGATAGGACAAGAAGTTTGGTTTAGAAGATCATTAATGAATAATAAGAAGAGAGTGGGTGACAGGACAGAACCCTGAGGAACACCACTGTTAATAGATTTAGGAGAAGAACAGTGACCGTCTACCACAGCAGCAATAGAACGGTCAGAAAGGAAACGAGATGAAGTTACAGAGAGAAGGATAGAAACCATAGGAGGGTAGTTTTGAAATCAAAGCTTTGTGCCAGACTCTATCAAAGGCTTTTGATATATCCAAGGTAACAGCAAAAGTTTCACTAAAATCTCTAAAAGAGGATGACCAAGACTCAGTATGGAAAGCCAGAAGATCACCAGTAGAGCGGCCTTGACGGAACCCATACTGGTGATCAGATAGAAGGTTGTGAAGTGATAGATGTTTAAGAATCTTCCTGTTGAGGATAGATTCAAAAACTTTAGATAAGCAGGAAATTAAAGCAATAGGACGGTAGTTTGAGGGATTAGAGCGGTCACCTTTTTTAGGAACAGGTTGAATGTAGGCAAACTTCCAGCAAGAAGGAAAGGTAGATGTTGACAGACAGAGCTGAAAGAGTTTGACTAGGCAAGGTGCGAGCACGGAGGCACAGTTTCGGAGAACAATAGGAGGGACCCCATCAGGTCCATAAGCCTTCCGAGGGTTTAGGCCAGCAAGGGCATGGAAAACATCATTGCGAAGAATTTTAATAGGTGGCATGAAGTAGTCAGAGGGTGGAGGAGAGGGAGGAACAAGCCCAGAATCGTCCAAGGTAGAGTTTTTAGCAAAGGTTTGAGCAAAGAGTTCAGCTTTAGAAATAGATGTGATAGCAGTGGTGCCATCTGGTTGAAGTAGAGGAGGGAAAGAAGAAGAAGCAAAGTTATTGGAGATATTTTTGACTAAATGCCAGAAATCACGAGGGGAGTTAGATCTTGAAAGGTTTTGACATTTTCGGTTAATGAAGGAGTTTTTGGCTAGTTGGAGAACAGACTTGGCATGGTTCCGGGCAGAAATATAAAGTGCATGAGATTCTGGTGATGGAAGGCTTAAGTACCTTTTGTGGGCCACCTCTCTATCATGTATAGCATGAGAACAAGCTGTGTTAAACCAAGGTTTAGAAGGTTTAGGACGAGAAAAAGAGTGAGGAATGTACGCCTCCATGCCAGGCACTATCACCTTTGTTATGCGCTCAGCACACAAAGATGGGTCTCTGACACGGAAGCAGTAGTCATTCCAAGGAAAATCAGCAAAATACCTCCTCAGGTCCTCCCAACTAGCAGAGGCAAAACGCCAGAGGCACCTTCGCTTAAGGGGATCCTGAGGAGGGATTGGAGTGATAGGACAAGATAAAGATATGAGATTGTGATCGGAGGAGCCCAACGGAGAAGAAAGGGTGACAGCATAAGCAGAAGGATTAGAAGTCAGGAAAAGGTCAAGAATATTGGGCATATCTCCAAGACGGTCAGGAATACGAGTAGGGTGTTGCATCAATTGCTCTAGGTCATGGAGGATAGTAAAGTTGTAGGCTAGTTCACCAGGATGGTCAGTGAAGGAAGAGGAAAGCCAAAGCTGGTGGTGAACATTGAAGTCTCCAAGAATGGAGATCTCTGCAAAAGGGAAGAGGGTCAGAATGTGCTCCACTTTGGAAGTTAAGTAGTCAAAGAATTTCTTATAGTCAGAGGAGTTAGGAGAGAGGTATACAGCACAGATTAATTTAGTATGAGAGTGACTCTGTAGTCATAGCCAGATGGTGGAAAACTCGGAAGATTCAAGAGCATGGGCATGACAGCAGGTTAAGTCATTGCGCACATAAACGCAGCATCCAGCTTCGGATCGAAAATGAGGATAGAGAAAGTAGGAGGGAACAGAAAAGGGGCTACTGTCAGTTGCCTCAGACACCTGAGTTTCAGTGAGGAAAAGAAGATGAGGTTTAGAAGAAGAGAGGTGGTGTTCTAGAGATTGAAAATTAGATCTTAGACCGCAAATGTTGCAGAAGTTAATGAAGAAAAAGTTGAGGGGGGTGTCAAGACACTAGATATGCCCAACATTCTTGACCTTTTCCTGACCTCTAATCCTTCTGCTTATGCTGTTACCCCATTTTCTCCGTTGGGCTCCTCCAATCACAATCTCACATCTGTATCTTGTCCTATCGCTCCAATTCTTCCTCAGGATCCCCTAAGCAAAGGTGCCTCTGGCATTTTGCCTCTGCTAGTTGGGAGGACCTGAGGAAGCATTTTGCAGATTTTCCTTGGAATCACTGCTGCTTCCATGTTTGAGACCTGTCTTTTTTGTGTGCCAAGCGCATAACAGAGGTGATCATGTCTGGCATTGAGGCGTACATTTCTCACTCTTTTTGTTGACCTAAACCTTCCAAACTTTGGTTTAACACAGCTTGTTCTCGTGCTATACATGATAGAGAGGTGGCCCACAAATGGTACTTAAGCCTTCCATCACCAGAATCTCATGCACTTTATATTTCTGCCCGGAATCATGCCAAGTCTGTTCTCATACTAGCCAAAAACTCCTTCATTAACATAAAGTGTCAAAATCTTTCAAGGTCTAACTCCCCTTGTGACTTCTGGTTTCTAGCCAAAAATATCTCCAATAATTTTGCTTCTTCTTCTTCTTTCCTTCCTTTATTTCAGCCAGATGACACCACTGCTATCATATCTATCTCTAAAGCTGAACTCTTCACTCAGACCTTTGCTAAAAACTCTACCTTGTATGATTGAGGGCTTGTTCCTCCCTCTCCTCCATCCTCTGACTACTTCATGCTAACTATTAAAATTCTTTGCAATGATGTTTTCCATGCCGTTGCTGGCCTAAACCCTCAGAAGGCTTATGGACCTGATGGGGTCCCTCCTATTGTTCTCCGAAACTGTGCCTCTGTGCTTGCACCTTGCCTAGTCAAACTCTTTCAGCTCTGTCTGTCAACATCTACCTTTCCTTCTTGCTGGAAGTTTGCCTACATTCAGCCTGTTCCTAAAAAGGGTGACTGTTCTAATCCCTCAAACTACTCCCCTATTGCTTTAATTTCCTGCCTATCTAAAGTTTTTGAATCAATCCTCAACAGGAAGATTCTTAAACATCTATCACTTCACAACCTTCTATCTGATTGCCAGTATGGGTTCCATCAGGGCCACTCTACTGGTGATCTGGCTTTCCTTACTGAGTCTTGGTCATCCTCTTTTAGAGATTTTAGTGAAACTTTTGATGTTGCCTTGGATATATCAAAAGGTTTTGATAGAGTCTGGCACAAGGCTTTGATTTCCAAACTCCTCCTATGGCTTCTATCCTTCTCTCTCAAACTTCATCTCAAGTTTCTTTTCTGATCATTCTATTGCTGCTGTGGTAGATGGTGAGTGTTCTTCTCCTAAATCTATTAACAGTGATATTCCTCAGGGTTCTGTCCTGTCACCCACTCTCTCTTCTTATTATTCATCAATGATCTAAACCGAACTTCTTGCCCTATCCACTCTTATGCTGATGATACCACCCTGCACTTTTCCACATCTTTTCATAGACTTCCAACACTTCATGAAGTAAACATTTCATGCAGGGAAGCCACAGAATGCCTGACTTCTGATCTTTCTAAAATTTCTGATTGGGGCAGAGCAAACTTGGTACTGTTCAATGCCTCAAAAACTCAATTCCTCCGTCTATCAACTCGACACAACCTTCCAGACAACTATCCCCTCTTCTTCAATGACACTGAACTGTCCCCCTCTTGTACACTGAACATCCTCGGTCTGTCCTTTACTTATAATCTGAACTGGAAACTTCACAACTCATTTCTAGCTAAAACAACTTCTATGAAGTTCAGCGTTCTGAGATGTCTCCGCCAGTTTCTCTTACCGCCCCAGCTGCTAACTATGTACAAGGGCCTTATCCGTCCATGTATGGAGTATGCTTCACATGTCTGGGGGGGGGTTCCACTCATACTGCTCTTCTAGACAGGGTGGAATGAAAAGCTTTTTGTCTCATCAACTCCTCTCCTCTAACTGTCTTCAGCCTCTCTCTCATCGCCACAATGTTGCATCTCTAGCCGTCTTCTACCGCTATTTTCATGCTAACTGCTCTTCTCATGTTGCTAACTGCGTGCCTCCCCTCCTCCCGTGGCCCCACTGCACAAGACTTTCTTCTTTCTCTCACTCCTGTTCTGTCCACCTCTAATGCAAGAGTCAACCAGTATTCTCAATCATTCATCCCTTTCTCTGGTAAACTCTGGAACTCCCTGCCTGCTTCTGTTTTTCCACCTTCCTATGACTTGAATTTCTTGAAAAGGGAGGTTTCAAGACACTTATCCTTCAGTTTTTGACTACTGCTTTGGACCCTTTTATGGGACTGGCATCTCAGTAGGCATTTTTTTATTGGATTTTTGTTCCCCTTGGCCAGTGTCCCTCCTACATAAAAAAAAAAAAACTGGAACTCCCTGGCTGCTTCTGCATTTCCACCTTGCTATGACTTGAATTCCTTCAAGAGGGAGGTTTCAAGACACTTATCCTTCAATTTTTTACTACCGCTATGGAGCCTCTTTTGGGACTGGCATTTCAGTGTTTTTATTTTTATTCTATTTTATTGGATTTTTTTACCCTTGACCAGTGTCCCTCCTACTTAAAACAATATATATATATATATATATATATATATATATATATATATATATATATATATATATATATATATATATATATATATATAAACTGTATTTCCCGCCACATAAGACGCACTTTTTACCAAAAAAATGCCCCAAAAATCATCCTGTACCTTATACCCTAATGATTAGGTTTGGGTAATCCTATGTGTTATGGTTACAGGTGCTAGAGTAACATTTAAACACCACTGTTTGACCCCAGATATGGTTATTAGGTAATGATTGCAAATCAAAGAAGGTCTAAAAATTACTAGATAATGATTGCAAGCCAAAATAATGCTAAAACATAAAAGCTGATTGCTGTAATTATGAACCACATCACTTGATGGCCTTATCTTATTGTGAATAAATTTTGTGATAAATTTATTAAGGTAATGAATAGCTTTATGATGAAGTCATAGCCATAATTTGTTTGAAGAAAGTGGCTTTAGCTAGTTACTCTTTGTGCACTTACCACGAAACACAGCTGTGTGTGCAACCTGTTGCATCAGGATCAAAATTAGAGACTTTAACATGTGCAGGGAGTGTTTTGTTTACCATTTCGAGTCGACAGCTGTAACGTTTCAGCCAATAGGGGAACATTCTGAACACAGGATGTAAGGTAGTATCATAGTCATAATTGTTCATTGACAGTTATGATCTCTGATAAACTGCTATGATATTTTCTACTCTTCTGTGTTGGTTTGAGTTGCAACTCTTACCAAAGCCTGATTGAGAGGCAGACTATGAAGCTCAGGGAAAAGTAGGGCTTATTTAATTTTTTCTAAATATCTCCTGCCAAATTACAAATGCATCTTATACTCCATTGCATCTTACATAGTGGGAAATATGGTGTATATATATATATATATATATATATATATATATATATATATATATATATATATATATATATATATATATATATATATATATATATATTGCCATGTGCTGCATAAGTAGAAAGTGAGAAGGAAGGAAGGAGATAGAAAGAGAGAGAGAGAGAGAGAGAGAGAGAGAGAGAGAGAGAGAGAGAGAGAGAGAGAGAGAGAGAGAGAGAGAGAGAGAGAGAGAAAGAAAGAAAGAAAGAAAGAGAGAGAGAGAGAGAGAGAGAGAGAGAGAGAGAGAGAGAGAGAGAGAGAAGGGAGGTCAGTGAGAATGAAGACTCAGCCACTAGATGTGTGATAACTGCCCTGCCACCCGCTCCCTGAGTTACTGTAAAAAACTCTCCATACATAGTCACCCTTTTCCCCAATTAATTTTTCTTTATTTTCTGTTGTTTTTTTGTATTGAGTCCAACGTATTATTTAGTTGAAGAGTTGCTCTTGCCTACATAGCAGTATAATTACATCCAGCTCCTATAGTTAACTCACTGTTATTTTTGAAAGATGACTCTTTTGTTGTACCAAGCTAGCAGCATGAGGCAAGGTGAGTGGGCAGGTGTGGGTTGCCCCTCCATTCCTCCCCCTCCTCTCCCACATGAGTCATTTTCCTGTGATGAGCCATGAGCTTCTGTTCCCATGCTTTAGTTGGACAGACAATATCAAGCAGAGATGACTTACTTATACAAGGAGGAAAGCTGGCACGAGTTAGGGTAATCTACATACAGCTTAGAGGGTGAGAATTAGATAGGACTATATTAGTTAGTGGCAGTAATGCCTCTACTATTATGGGTAAGTAACACACTAGTGTACAGCTGACTGAGTGTATTGTGCCAAGCTAGATTAGTGTGCTTGTTCTTGCTTGGTGTCCAAGGTTAGTGCACCAACTTCTTGATGTCTAGTCAAGTACTGGCATTTCAGAGTGGTCAGTGGACCCTCCCCTTCTGTCTCTGGGCAGCATGTTTGTGAATATGTTGTTTTGTTAAATGTTACTGCGTTCCTGTGCTCTTTTAAAGAGGCTGGACACAGGATTATATATATACTGCTGTGCAGTGAAGTTTACTCCTTCAGGCCCTGCTGATTTGTGGGTGGTAGAGGCCTGTCTTCCAGGATGTTGTAAACAGCACTGATTCACAGGAGGATATAATACTTTGTTGGATATAGGCAGTTGTCCAGTGAGGTATTATACCTTGACCTCTTAACCCTTTTGTTTGTAGCTTTCCTGGATTTTCACTCTCCTTAACCAGGGGTAGTGTATTACGTGTGAGTAAACATCACCGGTCAAACAATGTTCTGTGGATCGCCTCGTGGCAAAGGGCCCAACATATCGTATAGCATCACTCTGTCTGATTTCACATATTGTAGTACATATTATTACATTCAATAATGGCCATGATTTTTCCTAACACATTGCTCATATCTGCTTTCTCCACATTGTTATCACCACTTCACACCAGATATATTCTGCACACACACACACACACACACACACACACACACACACACACACACACACACACACACACACACAACTTGTCGTTGAGTTGTCATCGAGTAAACAAGCAGAGATCCAGGGTCCAGCAGAGAAAGATTTTGCTTGACCACGGCCAACACTAGGAAGAGGAGGCAGTAGGCACCTGCTGAAATGATAATTACTCCCAGTGAGGTCTAAAGCACTGTTCAGGGGGTACTGTGAACTTATCATTAAACCCAGCTGTGACCTCACTGAACATTTCCCTTTGTGTCTCACAACACAAGGGAGCAATCACAGCCTGCCCTCTAAAGACAACTCTCTTCCTTCACACAAAACTACAAGCATCTAATAACACACACATCCTTCACTCAAAATTTCAAAATTATCATGGCGACTCCAACACCAGCTTCCGAGTCTCCATCTGGGGAGGGGACAACAAATGTCCCCAGGTCGGACTGACCTTCTGTTGACGACCCTAAGTGTCTTGACACACCCCCTCAACTTTTTCTTCATTAACTTCTGCAACATTCGTGGTCTAAGATCTAATATTCAATCTGTAGAACACCACCTCTCCTCTTCTAAAACTCATCTTCTTTTCCTCACTGAAACTCAGGTGTCTGAGGCAACTAACAGTAGCCCCTTTTCTGTTCCCTCCTACTTTTTCTATCCTCATTTTCAATCCAAAGCTGGATGTTGTGTTTATGTGCACAATGACTTAACCTGCTCTCATGCCCACACTCTTGAATCTTCCAAGTTTTCCACCATCTGGTTTCAACTACAGAGTCACTCTCAAACTCAATTTATCTGTGCTGTATACCTCTCACCTAACTCCTCTGACTATAAGAAATTCTTTGACTACTTAACTTCTAAAATGGAGCACATTCTGGCCCTCTTGCCTTTTGCAGAGATCTCTATTCTTTGAGACTTCAATGTTCACTACCAGCTTTGGTTTTCCTCTCCCTTCACTGACCATCCTGGTGAACTAGCCTTCAACTTTGCTATCCTCCACGACCTAGAGCAATTGGTGCAACACCCTACTGATATTCCTGACCATCTTGGAGATACGCCCAACATTCTTGACCTTTTCCTGACCTCTAATCTTTCTGCTTATGCTGTCACCCTCTCTTCTCCATTGGGCTCCTCTGATCACGGTCTCATATCTTGTCTCATATCTCATCTTGTCCTACTGCTCCAATCCCTCCTCAGGATTCCCCTAAGCGAAGGTGCCTCTGGCGTTTTGCCTCTGCTAGTTGGGGGCACCTGAGGAGGTATTTTGCTGATTTTCCTTGAAATGACTACTGCTTCCATGTTAGAAAACCGTCTTTGTTTGCCAAGCGCATAACAGAGGTGATAGTGTCTGGCATGGAGGCATACATTCCTCACTCTTTTCCTTGACCTAAACTTTCCAAACCTTGGTTTAACACAACTTGTTCTCGTGCTATACATGATAGAGAGGTGGCCCACAAAAGGTACTTAAGCCTTCCATCACTAGAATCTCATGCACTTGATATTTCTGCCCAGAACCATGCCAAGTCTATTCTCCAACTAGCCAAAAACTCCTTCATTAACAGAAAGTGTCAAAATCTTTCAAGATCTTACTCCCCTTGTGACTTCTGACATGTAGCCAAAAATATCTCCAACAATTTTGCTTCTTCTTCTTTCCCTATTATATTTCAACCACATGGCACCACCGCTACCACATCTATTTCTAAAGCTGAACTCTTCGCTCAAACCTTTGCTAAAAACTCTACCTTGGACGATTCAGGGCTTGTTCCTCCCTCTCCTCCACCCTCTGACTACCTATTAAAATTCTTCACAATGATGTTTTCCATGCCCTTGCTGGCCTAAACCCTCAGAAGGTTTATAGACCTGATGGGGTCCCTCCTATTGTTCTCTGAAACTGTGCCTCTGTGCTTGCACCTTGCCTAGTCAAACTCTTTCAGCTCTGTCTGTCAACATCTACCTTTCCTTCTTGCTGGAAGTTTGCTTACATTCAGCCTGTTTCTAAAAAGGGTGACCGCTCTAATCCCTCAAACTACTGTCCTATTGCTTTAATTTCCTGCCTATCTAAAGTTTTTGAATCTATTCTCAACAGGAAGATTTTTAAACATCTATCACTTCACAACCTTCTATCTGATTGCCAGTATGGGTTCTGTCAAGGCCACTCTACTGGTGATCTTCTGGCTTTCCTTAGTGAGTCTTGGTCATCCTCTTTTAGAGATTTTGGTGAAACTTTTGCTGTTGCCTTGGACATATGAAAAGCTTAAAGCTTTTGATAGAGTCTGGCACAAAGCTTTGATTTCCAAACTACCTTCCTACAGCTTCTATCCTTCTCTCTGTAACTTCATCTCAAGTTTCCTTTCTGACCGTTGTATTGCTGCTGTGGTAGACGGTCACTGTTCTTCTCCTAAATCTATTAACAGTTGTGTTCCTCAGGGTTCTGTCCTGTCACCCACTCTTTTCTTATTATTCATTAATGATCTTCTAAACCAAACTTCTTGTCCTATCCACTCCTACGCTGATGGTACCACCCTGCACTTTTCCACATCTTTTCATAGACGTCCAACACTTCAGGAAGTAAACATTTCACGCAGGGAAGCCACAGAATGTCTGACTTCTGATCCCTCTAAAATTTCTGATTGGGGTAGAGCAAACTTGGTATTGTTCAATGCCTCAAAAACTCAATTCCTCCATCTATCAATTCGACATAACCTTCCAGATAACTATCTCCTCTTCTTCAGTGACACTCAACTGTCTTGTACACTGAACATCCTTGGTTTGTCCTTTACTTATAATCTGAACTGGTAACTTCACATCTCATCTCTAGCTAAAACAGCTTCTATGAAGTTAGGTGTTCTGAGACTTCTCTGCCAGTTTTTCACACTGCCCCAACTGCTAACTCTGTACAAGGGCCTTATCTGTCCATGTATGGAGTATGCTTCACATGTCTGGGGTGGTTCCACTCATACTGCTCTTCTAGACAGGGTGGAATGAAAAGCTTTTCGTCTCATCAACTCCTTTCCTCTAACTGACTGTCTTCAGCCTCTCTCTCATTGCCGCAATGTTGCATCTCTAGCTGTCTTCTACCGCTATTTTCATGCTAACTGCTCTTCTGATTTTGCTAACTGCATGCCTTCCCTCCTTCCGCGGCCTCACTGCACAAGACTTTCTTGTTTCTCTCACCTCTATTCTGGTCACCTCTCTAATGTGAGAGTCAACCAGTATTCTCAATCATTCATCCCTTTCTCCGGTAAACTCTGGAACTTCCTGCCTGCTTCTGTATTTCCACCTCGCTATGACTTGAATTCCTTCAAAAGGGAGGTTTCAAGACACTTATCCTTCAATTTTTTGACTACTGCTTTGGACCCTTTTATGGGACTGGCATCTCAGTGGCAATTTTTTTTTTTTTATTGGATTTTTGTTTCCCTCCTACATAAAAAATAAAAAAAGGGGCCTAGAATGTGTTCCCAGGTAGGAGCTGTGCTGAAGTAGAATTGTCCTGTCTCCAGAAATGAAAAATAAGGGAAATTTAATTAATAATAGATGTAATAAAATGAGTAAAAGCTCCAGCAAGGCGGACGCCACAGGTGGGAGCGGAATGTTGCCAATGTGGTCACCATTCTCAGGATTCGAGGAAGATAATGAACTACATGGAAAAATGCAAGGAAGGAAAGTGGTTTTGATGGAGGGGATGATCAGTGACCTCATTGAAAGAGTGAAAAAAATAGAAAAAGAAACAACATGACCTGGAAGAGGAAAACAAAGAATTGAAAACACTATGTGCCAATCTAAAAACAAAATTAAAGGAAAACAATGATATTGTTAAAAAACAAGAAAATGAAGTGATAGGGATGAAAAGTGAGCATCAAATCTGGAGGAAAGAAAAAGAGGAAAAGTTAACTTTACAGAAATCATAGAAGTGCAAAAGAAGGAAAAGAGAGATTTAAGTAAGGAAATTGTGAAAGTGATCAAGCAGAAGGAATCAATGGTAAGGGACACAGTAAACAAAAAGAAATGTGTTGTTATATATGGATTAAAAGAGGAAACAGAGCCAGTAAGATACAAGAGGGAAAAGGAACAAAAAAAGGTAGCAGAGGACGTTGTAAGAAATATGCAGGGAGAAAGTGAGAACTGGATAGGTGAAATTGAGGAAATACATAGACTGGGGAAGTATACAGAAGAAGGAGAGTGACCACTGAAAGTAAAATTTAGGGCACAAGCAACAGCCATGGAAGTGATATCACATACAAGGAAACTGGACAAGATAGAGTAATACAGGAAAATTTGGATAAAGAGGGACATGAATGAGGAGGAGAGACTCAAGGTAAATGATCTAATAAAAGAAGCAAAGACAAAAAATGAGAACAGAACGGAGTAAGAGAAAAAAAAGTTTTATTGGAAGGTAAAAGACGAGAGGCTCAGGAAGTGGTATCTGACAAAAAAAGAATAGAAAATGTAAATAACATATGGAAAAATATAAAGTGGACAGTGGCATATACAAATATAAATGGTTCAATATCAACATTGCGAGAATTGAATAATTATATTAAGATAAAGCAGCCCAACATCATGGGTATTACTGAAGTTAAACTAAATATAAGAATTGGTAATAGTAATTATAATGTGTGGATAAAACATAGAAAATAATAAGAAAGGGGGAGGAGTCATGTTACTTACAAAGTAGAGTATAACAGTGGAAGATGTCGAAATGAGAGAAGGAATGGTGGAAGTAATTAGAATTAAAACAAAAAAGAAGGGAGAAGGAAGAAGAGATTTTGCAGTGGCTTATGTACCTCCAAAGACGAATGCATGGACACAAGAGGATTATAAATTATTAAGAGATACTAGTAACTGTTTGGAGAGAATATTGGCAAAGAGTAACAATATAACACTTATGGGTGACTTTAATTACAAGAAGGTATGCTGGGAAGAGTGGACCACGGACGGAGCAGAAGAATCATGGGAATATATGCTTCTAAATTTAATAATGACAAATACTATGACCCAGTGGACTGGAGAAAATACAAGATTTGGGGGTAATGAAGAGGCATGAAGGCTAGATTTGTTGTTTACAAAGGAAATGGACATCATTGAAGGAATAAATTATTAGTGCCCACTAGGTAAAAGTGACCATCTGTTAATTGAATTCAGTATAGGCAGTGGTCCAATAGAAAATAGGAATAAAATTTACAAGTATTGGAGATATAATTACAGGAAAGCAGATTTTATAAGGAGGGAATATTTTGCAGAGGCTAAATGGAAACAACTGTTCACAGCAAGCAAGTGATATGCAGGAAAAGTGGGAATTTATAATGAAGGGAGTCAGTAAATATGTACCAAAGATCAAAATAAAGGAATTGAAAAAAAAAAGACCGGTTTAATACGAGATGTATAACAGCAAGAGAAAAAAAAGAAGCAGCATGGAATAAATGGAGAAAAAGAGGAAGTGAGAAATGGGAAGAATTCAAGAAGGCAAGAAACAAATATATTAGAATTCTGAGAGATGAAGAAAGGAATTATGGAAAGAAAGAAAGAAAGAAGGAAAGGAAAGATTTAGTTAATAAATGCAAAGATGAGCCAAAGTTATTCTTCAGATATGTGAATGGGAAGATGAAAAACAAGCAAACAATAGATAAATTAATGAAAGATGACGTTACATATGAAGATACACGGTTACAAGCGGAATTAATGAACAAGTGCTTCCTGTCAGTATTCACCAAAGAAAGGAAATTTGAAGGAGAAAGAGCATGGCACAGAGACAATGTGATGAGAGAGATACAGATGGATATAAATGAAATTAAGATTATAAAAGATTTGGATGTAAGTAAGACTCAAAGACTGGATTGAGTGTCCAACTGGATATTTAAGGAATGTGAACAACTGGCTGAAAGTATACACAATACCATAGTATGTTCTTTTAAGGAAGGAAAAATTCCTCTAGACTGGGAGAGAGCCAATATTGTTGTCATTTTTAAAGGGGGTAATAAAGAAGATGCATTGAATTACAGACCAGTGTCCCTAACAAGCATGGTGGTAAAAATAGCAGAAAGAATAGTTAAAAACAAATGGATGGAATATTTAGAAGAAACACATATATTGACTGACAGACAATTTGGTTTAAGAAGTGGGCGATCTTGTGTCACAAATTTAGTGAGCTTTTATAGTAGAGCAACTGATGTCATTCAAGAGAGAGAGGGTTGGGCAGACTGTGTTTATTTAGACCTAAAAAAAGCATTTGATAAGGTACCACACCAGAGACTGCTCTGGAAAATTCAAAATATGGGGGGTTTGCAAGGCAACGCACTGAATTGGATTACAGACTTCTTGAGGGACAGAGAAATGAGAACTGTAATAAAGGGAGAAAAATCAGAATGGTGTAGAGTTACAAGTGGAGTACCACAGGGGACAGTCTTAGCCCCCGTAATGTTTCTGGTGTATGTCAATGACGTGGTGCATGAGGTTGACAGTTATGTAAGTCTGTTTGCAGGCGATGTGAAATTATTGAAAAGAGTGGAAAACAATATGGATTGTGAAATATTACAGAAAGATCTAAATAAGATGGAGTAAGAAATGGGAAATGGAATTCAATGCAAAGAAATGCAAGGTGATGAAATTAGGAAAAAGCAAAGGAAGACTGACAAGTTCCTATACTATGGGAGAAGTGGAAATTAAGAAAACCAAAGAAGAAAAAGATTTGGGAATTACAATAAGTGATAATTTATCATCCGAAAAACATGTAAACAAAATAGTTGGGGAAACCTATGAGTTACTAAGAAAGATGAAAAGGCATTTACTTACATGGATGAAGAAATGATGAAAAAGATAATGCAATATGTGATTTGACCAAAACTGGAATATGCCACAATTGTTTGGTCACCCCATAATAAAAAGGAAATAAGGAATATAGAAAGGATCCTAAGAGCTGCAACTAAATTGGTACCAAGTTTGAAAGATTTAACCTATGAAGAAAGATTAATGAGATTGAAGCTTCCATCATTACAAGAGAGAAGAGAAAGAGGGGACCTGATTGCTATATACAGAGCTTAAAAGGGTAAGGATCAAGTTGACAAAGAAGACATATTTGTGTGGGACTCAAGAGATACAAGATGACATGGAGTGAAATTGAGGAAAACAGCAAGTAGAAGAGATATCAAGAAATATTGTTTCCCAAATAGAAGCATAGAAATATGGAACAACTTAGATGAAACAGTGGTACAAGCAACAAATATTCATGAATTTAAAGTTAAGCTGGATGCTTATAGATATGGAAACAGGACAGCATGAGCATAGCTCTTTTCCTGTAAAACACAACTAGGTAAATACTAGGTAAATACATGCATGCACACCATGTGACAGCCGCCTTGAATGATATTTTGCAGAGGAAGAGAGGAAGCTGGACATTACATGGTTTTATCAAGCTACCAGATGATAATTAGGAAAATTGAACCTAGCATTGACACTTCAAAAGACATGTTGCATCTCCAGAGTATGAATTGGTTACAGTAGACAATGTGTACAATAAAATAAAAAAATATCATTAAGTAAGTAAACATTTTTCATTTCTTTGCTTCAACTTCCTATCGTTCCTGTCATTTTGTTGACACTGAATTACTAGTCACTGTTTCAGAATCAGCACATTTTTTTATTGGTATATGACACATGCCAAAAAAAAAATATGTAAGTGCTAAAGAGTGACAGTTATGTAAATCTTGCCCGTGTAGCAGTGAACAAGCCAGGTTCTGGAGTGCTGGAAAAAAAGGAGAGTACTGATCTCCTTTCAACTGGTAATTCAGTCATATTCTTGATTACCAGCAATGTCTTGTGAACACACTAGTAGGCTTGGTTTTCCTAAGTATCATTATGGTAGCTTGATAATATTGACTGAGTAGCGGTGGCTTCATCCTTCATCAAGGTGGAAGCTTGGGGTTGCACCCTGTATTTTTATAGTATGTAACTCACACACACACACACACACACACACACACACACACACACACACACACACACACACACACACACACACACACACTATCATTATTGCTGTTGCTATTATTATTATTATTATTATTATTATTATTATTATTATTATTATTATTATTATTATTATTATTATTATTATTATTATTATTACTATTTCAATAAAGTTGAAAGAGAGAGAGAGAGAGAGAGAGAGAGAGATGATGAAAAGAAAGAACATTCAGGTTGGCTAATACAGATATCCATTTTTATACTATACTTCCCTTCTTCCTCCCAAACACACACACACACACACACACACACACACAGCAGTGGCAGAGTTGACAGGATGTGTTTCCTTGTGCTCTACATGTAGAAGGAAGGAATAACACAAATCACTCATGGTAGAACAAGTTATGATATGAAGACCCAGGAATACCTAGGTGGTAAATAGGTAGGGGATAAACAGTTCATGAGTATAGTTATCCTGTCTCTAGGAGAGTTTGGTTGGTTTGTTTACACTGGACAAAATGGCGGAGGGCGGCACCCCAAAGAAACGGGGGCCCTTTGTAGGTTTTACTGGTGAAGAAAGAGAACTAAATTATAGATTGCAGTGTAGAAAAAATTTATATATGGAAGAAATGATGGACAAGTTATTGTAGAGAATAAAGACATTGGAGGCACACCGGGAGGAGACAGGTGAGGAGTTGGTGATTATTACGGCAAAGTTGATAGAGATGGAAGATAAAAATGAGAAGTTAAAGGTGGAGAATGACTGTTTGAAGAAACAAATAAAGGAAAAAGTAGAAACTGTTCAGAAAGGAAATGAGGAAGTACTTAAAATGATGGAAGAACTTTAAGTAAATAAAACAATTGGTCCAGATGGAGTACCAAACTGGATATTGAAGGAATGTAGAGAACAATTGGCTGATAAAATTAACTGGCTGATAAAATTCAGTCTAGTGGTGGCATCACTATCACAGGGAAGAGTACCAAAAGATTGGAAGAGAGCAAATATTACACCAATATATAAAGGAGGAAATAAGGAAAATCCACTAAATTATAGACCAGTGTCCTTGACTAGTGTTATAGGAAAATTATGTGAAAGAACAATAATGGAAAGATGGATGGAACACTTCGAAAGAGATAAAGTTTTAGTAAATTGTCAATTTGGTTTTAGGAGGGGAAGATCATGTTCCTAGAAGTTATTGTCCTTTTATTCAAGGTTAGTTGATATTGTGCAGGAGAGAGATGGATGGGTGGATGGTGTCTACTTAGACTTGAACAAGGCATTTGACAAAGTACCACACCAAAGATTGCTATGGAAGATAAAAATTTATGGAAAAATTGGAGGAAGATTGCTGGAGTGGATGGAGGATTATCTGGATGATAGAGAGATGAGAACTGTAATACAAGACCAAAATTCATCTTGGCTGAAAGTAGCTAGTGGTGCCCCACAGGAGTCAGTGTTGGGACCGATAATGTTTGTAATATATGTGAAAGACATAAATGAAGAAATAGATAGTTATATGAACTTATTTGCAGATGATGCTAAGCTGATGAGAAGGGTAGGAAATGTAAATGACTGTATGGTACTGCAAGATAATTTAAATAAGATAAATGGATGGAGTAAATCTATGCAAATGGAATTCAATTTAAGTAAATGTAAAGTAATGGAGTTTGGTAAGAGTAAGAAAAGAATAAAATATCATTATGAGATAGAAGGTGTGAAGTTCAAGACATCAAAAGAGGAAGTGGGTTTGGGGGTAACAGTTACTGAAAATTTGACTAGGGACAGACACATTGATAAAATTACTGGAGAGACGATGAATTTGTTAAAAAGAGTAACAATGGCATCCTCAGATTTGGATAAAGAAATGATAAAAAAATTGTTGATTTCCATCATAAGACCAAGATTGGAATATATGGCAGTGGTGTGGTCTCCTCATACAAATAGGAATATTATAAAACTGGAAAGAGTACAAAGAGCAGTGGCTAAGATGGTTCTGGAGTTTGTGTAAGTCCACCTATGAAGAGAGATTTAGAATGTTGGAAATTCCTATCCTTGAAAATAGGAGAGAGAGAGGGGAGATTTAATAAACATCTATAGAATGATAAATGGTATGGAAAATGTGGACAAAGAAGGTTTTATAAATTTAGACACACAGAGTACAAGGGGGACACAATAACATGTTGAAGAAAGTTAACTGTAGAAGACATTAAGAAGTATAGTTTTCTTCACAGAAGTGTGAACAAATGGAATGAACTCAGTGAAGACGTTGTATATGCTGAAACTGTCAGTGCTTTTAAAACCAAACTAGATAGATATAGAGACAGGATACTATGAGATTATTCCCCCCCCCCTGTAAACCACAACTAGGTAAATACACACACATACACACACACACACACACACACACACAGATATATATATATATATATATATATATATATATATATATATATATATATATATATATATATATATATATATATATATATATATATATATATATATATATATATATATATATATATATATATATATATACACACACACACACACACACACACACACACATATAAAAAAAGAATGCAATGAATATGTCAATATCATACATAGTAGGGATATTGTAATTTTCTAGCAAAATATATAATTAACTAATACATAGAAAATGTTTATTTTATCTACTTTTAAATATAATTTATGAAGTTGTATCTCAAATATAAAGTGGTATAGAGTTCTAGATGACAGATCCTAAGTAAGTTATCATGTCTTGAAATTTAGTGAGCCAGTGTGATGGTAGGTACAAGTTATCATGGTGGTGTGTGTTATAATTGTGTGATAGAAGGAGTTTGTGTAACAGATTCTTGTTTATGTGTATGGAGTTAGCTATTGCAAGTTTGGATACATCATCTGATTTCAGAATTTTGCATTGTCTGAAAAGTGGATTAGTGTGCTCTAGATAGCCACTATTGGTTATTATTCTGACAATTTTCTTAAGTTGAAGCTGTAAGGAAATAAGGTAGGTAGAAAAGGTGGTGCACCATATTGGGTTACAGTAGGATAAAAATGGATAGATATGAGCATAGTAAACATATTTAAGTACATCTGGTGGCATGAAATCTTTAATTTGATAAAATAGAGTGATATGTCCAGAAATTTTTAGAGTAATATTGTTGATGTGATATTTGAAAATTAGAGTCATCATACATAACACCAAGAAATTTTATTTGGATTGTTTTTTTGAGATAATTTGGTTATTTCGGTGAAGCTTTGGGAGATTTTGTGTTCTTTTGCTTGTAAATAACATGAAGTAATTTTTATTTATATTGATAGTGTTACGACCACAGATCCCGCCCCTCTCACAGCTGCTTTTATCTTGGCTTGCCTCCCTAAGTTACCACCTATGTAATTTAGTGCAGGGCCCAGTTAGGGGTTACAAGGTCCTTCTGATCTCTTGCACCCTTTAAACAAATGGTCATAACACCAGATTCTGCTCCTCTTCTTGGTTGCCACTACCTGGGTCAGCCTCACTACACTGTCTCTTACACAGTGTAGTGTGGAACTCACATTCACCTCCACAGGGTCCTTTTGGCTTCCTGTAGTGAAGGACACTACTGAGGTCACCAGCCTGTTTCACCTCCTACAAGCAAGGGAGCACCACAACCTCCAAATAAATCCAACAGCTGAGAAAGAATTGCAAGCCACATACTAGGAGTTACAGCTACGACAAATGACAAACACATATAAGGATTATAATATTCTATGGACTACCGCCCTCTTGAGACAAACCTCCCACATCCATAAAATATTATCTCCTGGTGTACTTCCCAGAAGACAGACCCCTGCCACTCAAGGAATGGCAAGGTCCAGGGGAGAATTATACTCTACTGAACAGCAGAGTAATGGTAGTCTTCCGAGTCCAGAACCCTTAAAGGAACACTGGAACCCAGTACCATTTAACATTACAACAAATACAAGAACAACAAATAATTGACTCACACAGTTGAGGAGTCATGTCATAATATATTGAATGTGTTAGAAGGGACTATGCTCACAGGCAGGCTTATGGACACTCCTTTATCCTGACTAATATCAGCAGGGGCATACTGCAGTAAGTTACTCAAGTAATTGTTAATAATAACTAGCCCACTAACTTTATTACCCCCATAGTCTCCTCCACATAGCACTGCCTCTATCCACACATCTGCCACCCTCTACAACTGAACACTGACTAACTAATAGACACCACTCCAACCCACACCTCTCACAGGATGGGGGAAAATCTCATGACAGAGAAGAGTGGAGGGTACAGGGGCAGGACAGGGAAGTGACACACTGCACCCTTTCTTGCTATACACTCACTATGAGTGCTGAGCTATAGAGATTTATTTTCTAAAAATCATTGTGAGCATATTATAGGGGCTGGATGCATTCTGATTACTGGGTAGGCAAGGTGAATAACTTCAACTGTGGGACTCAAAGGACACCTGGAGGCAGGGAAATAAAATTGGGAATGTCAACTTTAGATTTATATAGATCTTATAGTAACTTGCGGTGCTTGGCTTCTTGTCTTGGATGCATCTGTGACTCGTCCCATCACACTGCTCCTTTCTCTCTCTCTCTCTCTCTCTCTCTCTCTCTCTCTCTCTCTCTCTCTCTCTCTCTCTCTCTCTCTCTCTCTCTCTCTCTCTCTCTCTCTCTCTCTCTCTCTCTCTCTCTCTCTCTCTTCTTCCATCCCCTTCTTTCCTTGTTCTCACTTCCTCATTTTGCTACTTACTCCCCACATAACAATAGTAAGTCTATTACACCATTGATAAAGGTTTTCTATACTGTTGTTCGCATTTTGAATAAGCTGTTCTGGTTTAGGTTCAGTTGAATATATTGTCATGTCATCAACAAATTATATTGTTTTGGATTTAGTGAATATATTTGATATGTCATTCATGTAGATTAAGAATAGGACAGGCCTTGAGGAACACCAAGAGTAATTACAGCAGAAGACTTTTCACTATCAAAAATGATATGGTTTTGTCTATTTGTTAGATAATGTTTGAACCACGGGAGAATTGATCTATGGATGCCATAATGGTGCATTTTGTTAATCATGAAAATTTTTTTACAATTATTGGTATCAAATGCTGTAGAAAAGTCAATAAAATTAGACAAAATAAAGTTATTATCACTAGCAGTAAAAATATCATTTGAAAAAAGATTTAAGGTTTGAAATGTGTTACTCTTGCTTCTAAAACCAAAACCAGATTAGTAATATTTATATTTTCTGAGTAGTCCTTTCATTACCAAAACCAAACCATGCCAGATTACAAATATTTCTATTTTCTGAGTAGTGATTTCGTTAATGTTTAAAAAAAATTTTGAGAGAACAGCAAGCTGAGCTATTGGACAGTAGTTCTGAGGATTAGTGTTAGGACCAGATTTGTGAACAGGGATTATTTTAGCAACTTTTAACACTTTAAGAAAGATACCAGTGACAATAGATTAGTTTTTGTCATGGCACTAAACAATTGCCATGGCAATAAGTGTGCAATAAGCTAAACCATGAGCGCATGAAAATGATGCAGTCTTATCAGCCTCTGGGAAGAGTTGTGAGTGGGGCCTATTGGTGTATGGACCCAGTTAGGGTATGGGGCACTCCATCAGAAATACTGTGCATCTATTGTCATCTAAGGATTGGAGTAACTTCAAGATAGGGAATGCTCTCATTGTGAAAGATCAGCAGTATATGCTGTTGGTTATGCTGTGCATGTGTGTGACCAGGTGTGCTATGCCTTGGCTCCTGGGGTGTAGTATGGTGGGCAACAAGACTTCCTTTCCACTATGGGCTGATGGATGATGCATTTATTTACCTATTTGTACTATACAGGGTCCAAGCAGAGCTCATTTTGTCTGGTATCCATGCCTATATTTATCCAATTTCTTTGAATATGTGTACACTGTTTGCTGTAACCACATATTCACTTAAGTCATTCCAGATCACCATAGTTCAATACGGGAAGCTATGTTCTTGATGTCACTAGAACACATACTCTTCTTGATCTTATTTGTGTGTGCCCTTGCATGTCTCTTTCCTTCCTTCATTTGTTGCACCAATTGTTGTCTGTCAGTATGTTTGAGTGTGTGGTGCCTTGTCTGGGCTACCCTATGTGGGATTGCCAGCCTGGTATATAGATATGTAGATGAATTATTATTACAGCTTTTACCTTATTCTCTTTTACTGAAATGCAGAAAAGTAAATTTTGTGGTGAATGTTATACAAAAGAGGAGAAAATAAGTTATTTTGTGTCCATTGGCATATAATTGCAGGTCAGTGTTGAGACACAATCTCTCAAATTTGAGAAGTTGGCAAGGGTGGCCAATGGAGAGAGCTTCCTTGTGGTGCCCAGGATCAAGTGCACCTCCCATGTGCCCATCACTCTCACCAACTCCTCTCTTTCCCTGGTTGGTAATGTGGTCATGATGTCATGAACTACATGACTAATAACTTACTGATTTTCACAGTGTGTAAAGAATTTGCATATATGTATAACATTGCTTAGAAATAAGTATGTTACAACTTCATCCATAATGTGCATTTAGAGGCAAGTGAAAAACAAGCTGATTATGGTTTTCATGAGAAACATTTTAAAATTTTACAGGCAGGTGAAGTTTACCAGATAGGCACAGACGCTGCATCTCATGTGGTGAACACAGAACTGTGTGAAGGAGAGATGGGAGTGGATTGCTTTTGTATTGCTGTTGATGATAAAGTTGTTGCCAACTCTGCTGTGACTCTTGGACAGTACGTTTTGTATTGGAAAAGGTGAGTACCATGTTTGTCCTCTTGTAACTCTTTCTTTTGTCCTTTCCATCATCTTTGTCATCCTATGTCCTTTCCTCTACTGCAGGGATTCTCAGCCATTCCTCCATCATTAACCTTCTCAGCTTGATACATTTCTTCATTTACACCCTCACTTCCATACACAAAAAAACAAATCATAGCCATTCCTCACTTACACACACACACACACACACACACACACACACACACACACACACACACACACACACACACACCTAACAAAGTGTCTACAACTTTAATGAAAAATCATACAAGTGTAAATATGTAAACAGCACCACACAAGCATAGCTCACACCCTGTAAATAGTTACAATACAGCTAGGTAAATACACACTTACACAAGATGGCGAACAGAGAGAAGAGCAACAGACGTCACTCCTAATATTCAGCTGTCTGTATCACTGAGAGCTGTCCCTGGTGGTGAATACTGAAGAAAGAACAGGAGGAAAAGAAGGTCCATTTCAGGAAAATTGTGGAAGACCAAACTCAGGTAAATGACACTAAGCTAACAGAAAGAGTTGTTCAAGTGATTAAGCAGAAAGAAAACTTGGTGAGAGACACAGTTGATAAGAAAAGACTGTAGTGGTATTTCGTTTAAAGGAGGAGTGTGTGCCACAGTGGCATGAAAGAGAAAACAATGAAAAGAGGTGTGTGGATAAAATGGTGGAGTCAATAAAAGAAGGCAAGGAGCTGACAGAAGAGATTGAAGAAATTTGAAGATTGGGCAGATATGTTGAGGATGGACAGCATCCCATTAAAACAAACATAAGTGGTTTGATGTCAGCAGTGTTGGAAGTAAAAGACTTACTTTTACTTGTAGATCATCAACTTTATGCATTATTTGACATGAATAACATATATTAGTGAAAATGTAATCAAAGAATGCATTCATTGTTTCATTTCTCAGAATTATTGGTTTGAAAAGGCTACCAACATTATTAATCTTGGCCACTGTGGTGAACCATGGGCATGGGAAGGGGATGGGGTTGTTCTCAATTATTCCAGCCATGTGGGTGAGGTCAGGGACAGGATGAACATAAGAACATAAGAAATAAGGGAAGCTGCAAGAAGCGAAGGCTTACACGTGGCAGTCCCTGTATGAAATATAACTACCTATTTCCATCTATTATCCCCATCCATAAACCTGTCTAATCTTCTCTTAAACCTCTTTAATGTCCTAGCACTAACAACATGATTACCGAGTCTGTTCCACTCATCTACCACTCTATATGAGAACCAAGTTTTTCCTATCTCTTTCCTAAACCTAAATTTTTCAAGCTTGAACCCATTATTTCTTGTTCTACCCTGGTTGCTGATCCTAAGAATTTTGCTTACATCCCCCAAGTGCAATGCATAACACACACACACACACACACACACACACACACACACACACACACACACACACACACACACACACACACACAGGCACAGCTGTAGGAGAGGGAGGGACATGGACATTTAGACAAACAGAACTTGATAAATCAGTCACAGCATGGCTTCACGAAGGGGAAGTCTTGCCTGACAAACTTGTTAAGTTTTTACAGTAAGGTGTATGAGGCAGTAGATAATGGTGATAGTTATGATATCTTATATCTGGACTTTAGTAAAGCATTTGACAAGGTACCCAATCAAGGGCTCCTGAGAAAGGTTAGGGCACACGGGATAGATGGGAAGGTGTTAGGCTGGATAGGGTAAACTTGGTAACAGGCGACAGAGAGTGGTAATAAACGGCTCGAAATCCAAGTGGGGTCATGTAATTAGTGGGGTGCCACAGGGATCAGTATTAGGGCCATTGTTATTTCTAATATATATATCAATGACTTTGATAGTAGAATTAGTAGTGATGTTAGTAAATTTGCGGATGACACAAAGATAGGTAGATTAATTAGGTCAGAATCGGATGCCATCGCCTTGCAGGCAGACTTAGATAGAATGAATGAATGGACGGATAGATGGCAAATGCAATTTGATATCAATAAATGCAAAGTGCTTTGCGTAGGTAGAGGAAACCCACACAATAGGTACACATTAAACAACCAAACTCTGGTAGGTACAGGGTACAAGAAAAATTTAGGAGTTATAGTTAGCTCTGAACTCCGTCTAGGGAAACAATGCATAGAAGCCAGAAACAAGGCAAATAGGGTACTAGGATTAATTTTTAGGAGTTAAAAGTAGAAGGCTGGAAGTAATATTAAAGTTATACTTGGCGCTGGTCAGACTTCATCTAGACTATGCTGTGCAGTTCTGGTCCCCACATTACAGGAAAGATATAGGTCTATTAGAATCAGTACAGAGGAGAATGACTAAAAGGATACAGGGGATGAGGAGTATTCCTTACGATGCGAGACTGAAGTTGTTAAATTTACATTCTTTAGAGAGACATAGGTTAAGAGGGGACCTGATAGAAGTCTTTAAGTGGTATAAGGGTTATAACAAGGGAGATGTAAGTAAAATTCTTAGAATCAGCAACCAGGGTAGAACAAGAAATAACGGGTTCAAGCTTAAAAATTTAGGTTTAGGAAGGAGATAGGAAAAAATTGGTTCTCAAATAGAGTGGTAGATGAGTGGAACAGACTCAGTAATCATGTAGTTAGTGCTAGGACACTAGAGAGCTTTAAGAGAAGATTAGACAAGTTTATGGATGGGGATAACAGATGGAAATAGGTAGGTGTGTTTCATACAGGGACTGCCACGTGTAAGCCTGGTCGCTTCTTGCAGCTTCCCTTATTTCTTATGTTCTTATGTTTTTATGTTCTTATGACAGTGGCATATACTAATGTGGATGGTTTAGTTTCAGTGATGGATAAAGTGAATGAATTTATAAAAGCAAATGAACCAGACATCATGGCAATGGTAGAAACTAAACTAAGAGATTCAGAAACACCAAATTTAGGAGGGGGAAAATACAATATGTGGATAAGAAACAGATGTGGAAAAGGAGGAGGTGGAGTGATGATGCTTATTAAAAAGAGTTTCAGGGTGGAGAATGTGGAAAAGGTAGAAGGCTTGGTGGAAGGCCTAAACTTACAACTAATAAATGAAAGAGGATTACGATATGTCACAGTGGTGTATGTCCCACCAAAAACAAAGACCTGGAATAGACAAGAGCATGAACAGTTGCTGAGTGAGACAAAAGAATGGCTTGTAAAGAAAATTAAAGAAAACAACAAAATTGTTATAATAGGAGATTTCAATTGTAAAGAGATAAATTGGGAGGAGTGGAACACAAGAGGAGGAGAAGGCTCATGGGGAGATAAGGTTCTGAAACTGGCAATGAACAATATTATGACACAGTGGGTGAGGAAAACACTAGATACAGAGGAGGAGAGGAGCCATCAAGACTTGATTTGGTATTATCAAAAGAAACAGATATTATAGAAGACATGAACTATAGTTGTCCACTAGGAAAAAGCGACCATTTCATGATAAGGTTTTGTATTAAAGAAAAAAGAGAGGAAAGTAGATGTGAAGATTATAAAAGTGAAAGATTTGATTATGGTAAGTAAAATTTTGAACAAATGAAGAGATACTTAGGTGAAGTGTACTGGAGTACACTTATTACAGCAAGTAATGTACAAAAGAAGTGGGAAGCTTTCATCAGTATTTATGAAGAGGGAGTAAAAAGATATGTACCAAAAGTAGAGACAAAGAGAAGATGTGAAATAGCTAGGGAGGAGAGAGAAATAGCATGAAATAGATGGCGGAGGAAAAATACGCAGGAGCTATGGCAAAACTACACAACTACAAGAAATGAATATGTGAGGATTATTAGAGAAGAAAGGAAAAATTATGAGAAAGGTGTTATGGACAAATGCAAAGAGGAACCAAAACTATTCTTCAGATATGTGAACAGCAAAATGAAAAATAGAGAAGGAATAAGCAGATTGAAGGTGAATGGTCAAATGTGTGAGGATCCGGCTGAATTGGCAGAGATAATGAACAGGAGTTTTCAATCAGTATTCACAAAAGAGAAAACATTTGTGTGGCAGAGTGAGATGAGTGAAGAAATGGGTCGGGGGAAATCCAAGTGACTGAAAAGGATGTCCAGAAACAGATGGAGGGACTAGATGTCAGGAAGGCCCCTGGACCTGATGAAGTGTCAGAATGGATACTAAAAAAGTGCAATCAGCAGTTGACATGGGTAATACATAATATTATTGAAAGCTCCCTAATTGAAAGGAGATTCCGAATTGAATGGAAGAGAGCCAACATAGTGCCAATATACAAAGGTGGTAGTAAAGAGGAGCCCTTAAACTATAGACCTGTGTCTCTTAACAAGTGTGGTGTGCAAAATGTGTGAAAGATTGGTGAAGGATAAATGGATGCAGTACCTAGAAGGAAATGAAGTGATAATAAAGCAACAATTTGGATTTAGGAGAGGGAGATCGTGTGTTACAAACTTACTAAGTTTTTATTCTAGAGTGGTGGATATAATGCAAGAAAGAGATGGATGGGTTGATTGTGTTTATTTAGACCTGAAGAAGGCCTTTGATAAAGTGCCACACAGGAAATTGTTGTGGAAGTTGAAGCATAATGGTGGGCTAAGAGAGGCCTGCTGAGATGGATGGAAAATTTCTTGACAAACAGAGAAATGAGAACAGTGGTAAAAGATAAAAAATCATCATGGAGGGAAGTCATAAGTGGAGTACCCCAAGGTTCAGTACTTGCACCAATCATGTTTGCAGTCTATATAAATGATATGACGGAGAGTGGGAACAGCTACATGAGCGTTTTTGTGGATGATGCAAAGTTGCTGAAGAAAGTTGAGAGTGCAGAGGACTGTGGAATGTTACAAGAAGACCTGAACAAGATATCAGAGTGGAGTTATAGATGGGAAATGGAATTTAATTTAAAGAAGTGTAAGGTAATAGAATTTGGAAAAAGTACAAGAAGAGTAAAAGGAAATTATGTGTAGAATGGTGTAAGGTTGAGTGGAGCAGAAGAGGAAAAGGATCTTGGTGTTACAGTGACTGGGAACCTGACCTCAGAGAGACACATTAGCAAAATTACAGGAGAAACCTATAACTTGTTGAGAAGAATAAGGCAGGCCTTTGCATATATGGATGAAGAGATGGTCAGGAAGATGATCGTGTCACTGATAAGACCCAGACTAGAATATGCAGCAGTAGTGTGGTCGCCATACAAAAAAAAGGATATAAGGAAGTTGAAGAGAGTTCAGAGAGCAGCTACGAAGATGGTACCAAGTATCAGGGACTTGTCATATGAAGAGAGTCTGGAAAGGCTACATCTACCAACGTTGGAAAAGAGGAGTGAAAGGGGAGACTTGATTGCGATATATAGAGCATGTGAGGGAGTAGAGGAGGTGGACCGGAACGACTTAATGGTCTGGGATACACGAGACACTAGAGGACATGGGAAGAGGCTGAAGAGGAGTGCTTGTAGAAGAGACGTCAAAAAGTATAGGTTCCCATATAGAAGTATTGATGTATGGGACAGTCTGGATGAGGAGATAGTAAATGCAGAAAGTATACATGGATTCAAGGCTAAGTTGGATATTAAAAGATATGGAGATGGGACAGTACAAGCATAGCTCTTTTCCCATAAAGCACAACTAGGTAAATACAACTAGGTAAACTAGGTAAATACACACACACACACACACACACACACACACACACACACACACACACACACACACACACACACACACACACACACACACACACACACACACACACATACAGCCGTTTCTCATAGTATTGTTAGCAGAAATCCATCGAGAGAGATCCGCAGCAGACCAAGTGGCAAATTACGAGCGTAGAGTAATTTTATAGACGGCAGTCACTTTTAACCGTCATGAGTCAATACATGCACAAACACATGCAGTCCTTTTGAAACTTTATCAGGCTTTCCTCAGTGTGTCAGTTTTGATTATCATAATGTATTATAATGCTAAGCAATCACGGCTTACATGTATAGATAATATTAGCTATAAGAACTAGATATATAATTTTTGGCATAACATTATTTACATTACATGTGAACATGATGAAGTATTACCATAGGCTGTAAGTTACACAGTTAAGACTCGAAAGCAAATCAGTGATTACACCTTTCCATTTTGTGTTTGTGTGTTTTTTGTGTTTGTTTGTGTATTTACCTATTTGTAGTGTCCCTGAAATCCATAGTCGACTAATTTGCATTGGACCAAGTGGTATTCGACCAATCTTCTCTTTAGACCAATTGTATTTTTGGGCGAGGTGGTTTTAGACCAAATCGCATTGGACCAATTGGTATTGGACCAATGGTCGTTAAACCAATCATACCTAACCCGAGAGAGAAAGAGAGAGGACTATCCTGAGGATTGCTAAGCTGAATGAGACATTGAGAATGAAAATGGATGGAAGGAGCATAATGCAAAGGAAATGGATGGAGAAAAAATGAAAAGGAGTAGGGGGACAGGAAAAGAGAATAGTTATTTCTCAATACTTCCTTGCTCCTTCTAATTCTTCACTCACTCCTCACCCATGTAGCTTATGTTTATTCTTTCTACTTTCTTCAAATCCTCCCATCCTCTTCCTTTACCCCTTCCTCCACTTCCTTGCCCCATATATTCTCCTTCCCCATTTATGTCCATTCCTTCCCTTTTCCTTTTCTCTTCCTTCCTCTTTCCTCTTGTCTCACACCTTCCTCCCTGTTGTCTCCCCTCCCTATTATGTCAAGAGATAAGGGACAAGGGAGAGGAGGGCAGGGAAGAGATAGAAAGAGAGAGAGAGAGAGAGAGAGAGAGAGAGAGAGAGAGAGAGAGAGAGTGGATGGATAGAGGGAAGGAGAGAAGGGAGAGGAGGGCAGGGAATAGGGAGGGAAGGAGGGAAGGGAGAGGAGGGCAGGGAATGGGGAGGGAATGAGGGAAGGAAGAGTTGGGCACTGAAGGTGGAGAAGGGAAGGGAAGGAGAGAGAGAGAGAGAGAGAGAGAGAGAGAGAGAGAGAGAGAGAGAGAGAGAGAGAGAGAGAGAGAGAAATTATTATTAGTAACAATATTTGTGTGTAGTGTACTACTGTTTCAACTCCATAAATATAGGCATAAGCTTACAGGCCTAGGCATCTGTAAAATATAACAGCATTAAATGCTGGATAATTATTAGATTTTTTATTTATTTTTTTTAATAAAAAAAAATCTAATAATTATCCGGCATTTAATGCTGTTATATTATATATATATATATATATATATATATATATATATATATATATATATATATATATATATATATATATATATATATATATATATATATATATATATATATATATATATATATATATATATATATATATATATATATTTTTTTTTTTTTTTTTTTTTTTTTTTTTTTTTTTTTTTATGTAGGAAGAACACTGGCCAAGGGCAACAAAAATCTAATAAAAAAAAATGCCCACTGAAATGCCAGTCCCATAAAAGGGTCAAAGCAGTGGTCAAAAATTGATGAATAAGTGTCTTGAAACCTCCCTCTTGAAGGAATTCAAGTCATATGAAGGTGGAAATACAGAAGCAGGCAGGGAGTTCCAGAGTTTACCAGAGAAAGGGATGAATGATTGAGAATACTGGTTAACTCTTGCATTAGAGAGGTGGACAGAATAGGGGTGAGAGAAAGAAGAAAGTAGTGTGTCACTACTCCCCAACACTTAACACTTAGATGTTCATTTATAACCAAATAGAAATTTAAGCTATAAATATGAAAGCCAAAAAGAAAACCATTTGGTATGGACATGCACTGAGCATATTGTGATCATATGTGTGCTGGCTGCCACATAGCTTGTTTGAAAACTGAATTATGGTACGGCAACAGAAGCAATTAGGAGTTCAAAATTTTGTTTGTGAAATAAACCAGGAGTCTACTTAACTAAGGTTTTATTGTTCAAACAATTGTACTCCAGCCATGCACTGCAACAAATAAAACACACAACTAGTCACATAGACAAAACAGACACAACTAAGCAAAAACAAACTAAACACATGAAAAAGCTTGACTATACTTTGCACAGATCAACAAGATAAACACCAAGACATACACAAAACAAACATGTGGCAATTACAATTAAGAATGAGGCAAGCAATGTACTGTAAAGACAACTCTCTTCCTTTACAGAAAACTACATGCACCTATTTACACACACATGCTTCACTCAAAATTCTAAATTAAATATGGCAACTCCCAACATCAGCCTTGGAGTCTCTGTCCAAGGAGGGGACCACAAATATCCCCAGGTCAGGCTGCCCTTCTGGTATTGACACCCCCTTCAACTTTTTTTTTTCATTAACTTCTACAACAGTTGTGATTAGATCTAATTTTTAGTCTGTAAAACACCATCTCCACTCTATTAAACCTCATCTTTTCCTAATTGAAACATAGTGTCAGAGGCAGTTGACAGTAGCCCCTTCTCTGTTCACACCTACTTTCTCTATCCTCATTTTCCATCCAAAGTTGGATGTTACACCTATGTGGGCAACAACTTAACCTGCTCTTGTGCCCACATTCTTGAATCTTACAAATTTTCTACTCTTTGGCTATGACAACAGAGTTACTTTCATATTAAACATATCTGTGCTGTATACCTCTCACCTAACTCCTCTGACTATAAGAAATTATTTGACCACTTTACTTCCAAATTGGAGCACATTCTGACTCTTCCCTTTTGCAAAGATCTCCATTCTTGGAGACTTCAGTGTTCACCACCAGCTCTGGCTTTCCTCTCGCTTCACTGACCATCCTGGTGAACTAGCCTTTAACTTTGCTATCCTCCATGACCTAGAGCAGCTGGTGCAACACTCTACTTGTATTCCTGACTGTCTTACAGATATTTTCCTAACCTCTAATCCTTCTGCTTATGCTGCTGGGCTCCTGCAATTGCAACCTCATATCTGTATCTTGTCTTATTGTTCTAATCCCTTCTCTGGATCCCCCAAACCAGAGGTGCCTCTGGCATTTTGCGTCTGTTAATTGGGGGGACCTGAGGAGGTATTATTCCAATTTTCCTTGGAATGACTACTGCTTCCATGTCAGAGACCCATTTTTGTGTGCTGAACATATAACAGAGGTCATAAGTGTCTAGCATGGAGGCATACATTCCTCACTCTTTCTCTTGACATAAACCTTCCAAACCTTAGTTTAACACAGCCTGATTTTGTGCTATACATGATACGAGAGGTGGCCCACAAAAAGTACTTGAGCCTTGTATCACCTGAATCTTGTTGAAATTATTGTTCTAATAGTGTTTCATGGTGATGGGTAATAATTTCTGTTAAAGTTTAACAATCCACCATAATGAGTGGATGAACCAATGAGGATTCATTTCTAGCAGATCTAAGCTTCTGGAACAAAACCCTTCTTAGTTTGCATCATATTTTGAGAGTCATTCACATTTAAGAAGCAGCTGGAGACACATACCCAACTCTCATTCACCATTCAGCATGATTCACCTCTCCTTCAACTCAGCTTCATGTTGATTATGATAATAATAATAATAATAATAATAATAATAATAATAATAATAATAATAATAATAATAATAATAATAATAATAAAGTTTATTAAACAGTAATAAGCAGCTTGAGAGGTGAAAAAACACATATACAGGGGATTAAGACATGCTAACACTAATGGAATACTTAAGCTAATACATATGCTTTGTGCACTAGAGATTGGTTAGAGTTCATTGTTTAAGATTTTCACTGTTGTTGGATAGCACTGTTTTTATATCTGTCTGTACAGGCACATATAGGAAGCAGTTCTTTATAATGTCTAACACTGTGGCGAGATGGAGGTGCAGCTTGGGGGAGGAGATTTCTGTGATGTAGGTGGTGGAGTTTTTAGCAAACTGCTAAAAGAGGTGGTGGTGGTCCTGGAATCTGGTGAGGTGAAAGGGTGGCTAGAGTTTCCTGGTAGGTGGTGTAGCTGAGCCTCGGGATCACCTAGGTGGCTCTCTTCTGGACCTGCTCCAGTTTATGATGCTGGGTTAGGTTCAGGGAAGACGACCAAGCTTGGGATGCATACATGAGCTTGGGGATGAACGTGGAGTATGCATTCACCAGCTCTCACACTGGAATCCCCAGGGGCCATATTAACAAAGATTCTTAACTGTAGAGGTTTGACTCAGATCAACTCTTATGCTTAAAGTTGTGCTTAATTTTCCAAGTAGTGCTGAGTCTAGGTCTTAAATTTAAGACAGGTCTGGAAGTAGCTTAACTTTAAGAGGTATGCTAAGACTAAGTTAACTAAACAACGATGGCTGAGCTTGCCACCTCAAGAATTATAATTATCAGCTGCATAAGGATGTTCTCAAAGACCTAAATGACACCGAACTGTTGGACATATACAGACTAGACCTACAGGAGTGTTATTTGTGAACAGATTTGGCAGGAGATGCCCAAAAGAAAAGAGTGATGCACTGATGCCAGTAATTAAAGTAATAATTACAGTGTTATTTAGCCATTGGGAAATGTAGCTCTGCAGCAATAATGATCTTGTCTTAATGTGTCCTGTTGTTGGCATATCTCTTTTACCTTCTTAGTAATCTTAGGAATTTGTGCCACTGAATGAGTTAAGCCCTTCAGGTTACATCTTTCCTCTTAATACTGACTGGACTAGGAAAGAAAGTCTCGCCATCAGTCCAGCTGTGTTTTCTCTATAGGCCTTTTTGGTCTTAGGGATCATCATTTCCTCCATACTAAAAGGAAGAGGACAGGAAAGGAGGTGTTGCCAAGTGGGAGAGGCAGGGCAACATTGGCTCAAGGACATAAACACTGAGATAAAATACACATCCTTTGCGCGGAATCTAATTTACTTATTAAAAACCACCAATTTATGGTCTCACATCTTTACAAAATCAATGATAAATTATTATTTTTTGTTATTTAATCCACCCAAAAAAAGTGTAGAAAGATTGCACTATTAATTTAGAATTGAGAAATATAAGATCTTACTGTTTTGCTCTTTCACCATTTCATACTGGGACTTAAGAGTTCATCTCAGCACAACTTTAAGCACACTTAGGAGATAAGCACAAGTCTAAGCAGAAGGCTAAGATGAACTCTGAGAATCTTTGTTAATATGGCCCCAGCTTCTTGAGTCTTCTTAGGAGGTGAAGTTGGTAGGTGGCTGATTTGATGAGAGAGTTGATGTGCTGGTTCTAGGTGAGCTTGCTTTCTATTGTGTGTGAGGCCAAGGAGTTTGGCAGAGTAAACTGCTTAAAGGGGGTTGGCCTTGATGGAAACTGCGAGAGGGGAATGTTGTCTGTGGAGGCGTGGATGTGCATGATGGTGGTTTTGTTGTAGTTGAGGGTGACTTTGTTGGTGGTGGTCCATGTGTGTAGTCTACTGAGGAGAAGCTGGAGGCAGGGTGTAATCTTGGTTATCATTATTGATTATGGTGGCCAGTGTGATGTCATCCACATACTTCCACAGAGCATTAGTGTCTGCCATAGCATCATTAATGAGGATCAGGAACCAGAGTTCCCATCCTGGTCCCCTGGGGCACCCCACATGAGAAATGTTGAGGGGTGGATGACTCTCCCTGATACCTCACTACCTGCCTCATGTGAGAAAGAAAGTCTGACAGCCATGACACAGAGGTTGGAGGAAGTCGAAGGTCAATGGATTTTTTTGATGACAGTGGTGTGATGAATGAGGTTATAGGCTTTACAGAAATGTATGAAGGTGAGAGTTACTGAGCTCTTGCATTTTTCCAGGATATGGTAGATGTAGTCTAGGAGACTAATGAGGCAGTGGGTGGTGGAGGAGTACTTGATGTTCCCAAACTGTTGTGGGTCTATGAGAAAGGCAAGGTGAGAATAATCCCACTTGAAGATAAATCCTTCACAGAGTAAGCTGGGGATTGGGGTGTAGTGATGGATCTGAGGTCACTGAGGGACTTGGGGTTGCTTGTTTTGGGGATGGGGGTGACATACACTGTCTTCCAATCAGTAGGACACTGGCTCTGGTGGAGGGAGATGTTGATAATGGAGCAGAGAGGAGTAGCTAATTTAGCATTAACTTTTGATATAGTTTGGTTGGGAGGTCTTCTGGTGTGGTGGAGTGTCTCATCTCGAGTTTATTTAGGGCATGAATGATCTTGTACTCATGGACTATAGGGGATGGTGCAGGTGTGGGCAGGTACTATCACCCGAGGTGGACATTCCACTTCACACTTCAGTTAAGTACTCTGTTTAGTCATAAACCTGTGGCATTAGCCTGTTCATGCTAAATAGCCATAATCTCATGCACTTTATATTTCTGACCAGAATCATGCCAAGTCTCCAACTAGGCAAAAAGCCTTCATTAATAGAGTGTTAAAATCTTTTAAGATCCAACTCCCCCTCATGATTTCTGGCACCTAGCTAAGAATATCTTCAATAACTTTACTTCATCTTTTTTTCCTTTATTTTAATCTGATAGCACAATTGTAACTCATCTATTTCTAAAGCTGAAATTTTTACTCAAATCTTTGCCAAAAACTCCCCCTTCGATAATTCAGGGTTTCTTTGCCCCTCTCCTCTACTCTTCCACTACTTCATGCTATTCATTAAGATCCTTCACAGTAATGTTTTCTATGCCCATGCTGGTCTTAATCCTTGGAAGGCTTATGGACCTGATGGGGTCCCTCCTGTTCTTCTCCAAAACTGTGCCTCCATGCTTTCACCTTACCCAGTCAAACTCTTCCTACACTGTCTATCAACATCTAGCTTTCCTTCTTGTTGGAAGTTTGCCTCCATTTAACCTGTTCTTAAAAAGGGTGACCATACTAATCCCTCAAACTACTGTCCTATTACTTTAATTTCCTGACTCTAAAGTTTTTGAATCTATCTTCAACAGGAAGATTCTTAAACATCTATTACTTCACAGCCTTATTTCTGATCATCAGTATGGTTTCTGTCAAGGCTGCTTTCCTGGTGATCTGGCTTTCCTTACTGAGTCTTGGTCATCCTCTTTTAGGGATTTTGGTGAAACTTTTACTGTTGCCTTAGACTTATCAAAAGATTTTGATAAGTCTAAGGCTTTGATTTCCAAACTACCCTCCTATGGCTTCTATCCTTCTCTCTATAACTTCATCTCATGTTTTCTTTCTGACCACTATTGTTGGTGTGGTGGACAATCACTATTGTTCTAAGTCTATTTACAGTGGTGTACCTCAGAGTTCTGTCCTGTCACCCATTCTCTTTCTATTAGTCATCAATGATCTTCTAAACTGAACTTCTGTTCTCTCCATTTTTTTTTTTTTTTTATGTAAGAGGGATACTGGCCAAGGGTAACAAAAATCCAATAAATTAAAAGAAAGCCCACTGAGATGCCAGCCCCAGAAAAGGGTCCAAAGTGGTAGTAAAAAACTGAAGGATAAGTGTCTTGAAACCTCCCTTTTGAAGGAATTCAAGTCATAGGAAGGTGGAAATACAGAAGCAGGCAAGGAATTCCAGAGTTTACCAGAGAAAGGGATGAATGATTGAGAATACTGGTTAACTCTTGCATTAGAGAGATGGACAGAATAGGGGTGAGAGAAAGAAGAAAGTCTTGTGCAGCGAGACCACAGGAGGAGGGAAGGCATGCAATTAGCAAGATCAGAAGAGCAGTTAGCATGAAAATAGTGGTAGAAGACAGCTAGAAATGCAACATTATGGCAATGAGAGAGAGGCTGAAGACAGTCAGTTAGAGGAGAGTTGATGAGATGAAAAGCTTTTCATTCCACCCTGTCTAGAAGAGCAGTATGAGTTGAACCACCCAGTCATGTGAAGCATACTCCATACATGGAAAAGTGCAGTGTTATCATCAGCATAGGAGTGGATAGGACAAGAAATTTGGTTTACAAGGTCATTGATGAATAATAAGAAGAGAGTAGGTGACAGGACAGAATCCTGACGAACACCACTGTTTATAGATTTGGGAGAAGAACAGTGGCCGTCTACCACAGCAGTAATAGAACGGTCAGAAAGGAAACTTGAGATGAAGTTACAGAGAAGAGGAGCCGTAGGAGAGTAGTTTGGAAATCAAAGCTTTGTGCCACTCTATCAAAAGCTTTTGATATATCCAAGGCAATAGCAAAAGTTTCACCAAAATCTCTAAAAGAGGATGACCAAGACTCACTAAGGAAAGCCAGAAGATCACCAGTAGAGCAGCCTTGATGGAACCCATACTGACAATCATATAGAAGGTTGTGCAGTGATAGATATTTAAGAATCTTCCTGTTGAGGACAGATTCTAAAACTTTAGATAGGCAGGAAATTAAAGCAATAGGATAGTAGTTTCAGGGATTAGAACGGTCACCCTTTTTAGGAACAGGCTGAATTTAGGCAAACTTTCCAGCAAGAAGGAAAGGTAGATGTTGACAGACAGCTGAAAGAGTTTGACTAGGTAAGGTGCAAGCACGGAGGCACAGTTTCAGAGAACAATAGGAGGGACCCCATCAGTTCCATAAGCCTTTCGAGGGTTTAGGCCAGTGAAACACCATTGCAAAGAATTTTAATAGGTAGCATGAAGTAGTCAGAGGGTGGAGGAGAGGGAGGAACAAGCCCTGAATTGTCAAAGGTAGAGTTTTTAGCAAAGGTCTGAGTGAAGAGTTCAGCTTTGGAGATAGATATGACAGCATTGGTGCCATCTGGTTGAAATAAAGGAGGAAAAGAAAAAGCAAAGTTATTGGAGATATTTTTGGTTAGATACCAGAAGTCACAAGGGTAGTTAGATCTTGAAAGATTTTGGCACTTTCTGTTAATGAAGGAGTTTTTGATTAGTTCGAGAACAGACTTGGCATGGTTCCGGGCAGAAATATAAAGTGCATGAGATTCTGGTGAGGGAAGGCTTAAGTACCTTTTGTGGACCACCTCTCTATCATGTATAGCAAGAACAAGCTGTGTTAAACCAAGGTTTGGAAGGTTTAGGTCGAGAAAAACAGTGAGGAATGTACGCATCCATGCCAGACACTATCACCTCTGTTATGCGCTCAGCACACAAAGACGTGTCTCTGACACGGAAGCAGTAGTCATTCCAAGGAAAATCAGCAAAATACCGTCTCAGGTCCTCCCAGCTAGCAGAGGCAAAACGCCAGAGGCACCTTCGCTTAGGGGGATCCTGAGGAGGGACTGGAGCGATAGGACAAGATATAGATATGAGATTGTGATTGGAGGAGCCCAACGGAGAAGAAAGAGTGACAGCATAAGCAGAAGGATTAGAGGTCAGGAAAAGGTCAAGAATGTTGTGCATATCTCCAAGGCAGTCAGGAATACGGGTAAGGTGTTGCACCAATTGCTCTAGGTCGTGGAGGATAGCAAAGTTGAAGGCTAGTTCACCAGGATGGTCAGTGAAGGGAGAGGAAAGCCAAAGCTGGTGGTGAACATTGAAGTCTCCAAGAATGGAGATCTCTGCAAAAGGGAAGACGGTCAGAATGTGCTGCACTTTGGAAGTTAAGTAGTTAAAGAATTTCTTATAGTCAGAGGAGTTAGGTGAAAGGTATATAGCACACATAAATTTACTTTGAGAGTGACAAGACTCAAGGGTGTCAAGACACTTAGAGTCGTCGACAGAAAGGCAGTCTGATCTGGGGACATTTATGGTCCCCTCCCCAGATGGGACTCCAAGGCTGGTGTAGGAGTCGCCATGATGATTTTGAAATTTTTGAGTGAAGGGTGTGTGTGTTATTAGGTGCTTGTAGTTTTGTGTGGAGGAAGAGAGTTGTCTTTAGAGGGCAGGCTGTGACTGCCCCCTTGTGTTGTGAGACACAAAGGAAAATGTTCAGTGAGGTCACAGCTGGGTTTAATGATAAGCTCACAGCACCCCCTGAACAGTGCTTTAGACCTCACTGGGAGTAATTATCATTTCAGCAGGTGTCTACTGCCTCCATATATATATATATATATATATATATATATATATATATATATATATATATATATATATATATATATATATATATATATATATATATATATATATATATATATATATATATATATATATATATATATATATATATATATATATATATATATAGAGAGAGAGAGAGAGAGAGAGAGAGAGAGAGAGAGAGAGAGAGAGAGAGAGAGAGAGAGAGAGAGAGAGAGAGAGAGAGAGACTTCTTGTTTGGTGACCCCAAGTAGTCTAGTGAAACTTCACTAAGGTTAATATTTGCCGAGCAGGGAATACTGTGCCTATAGTGAAAAACAGATATAGATTATGTACCATGATTCCAGAATTTTCATCCAAAGGAATCTTACCCTTGTGTATAGGTTGACCCTCAATTTTTTCTTAAATAATTTTGAGCAGGGAATACTGTGCCTATAGTGAAAAACAGATATAGATTATGTACCATGATTCCAGAATTTTCATCCAAAGGAATCTTACCCTTGTGTATAGGTTGACCCTCAATTTTTTCCTTAAATAATTTTCCTTCAGAACTTAGTCCATATATGAGGAAATAATTTATTATAATTATCAAGTTTTAGTTAATTCATAAATAGATTTCAGATGGTTATAATTTTTTAGCCAGCAACTTTGCTTTGCCAGAATTCTCTCATTTTCAAATTTTAAGTGAATGAGATATTAAGCATTTAATTAAGAATCATCATTAATATTTAGTTACCTTTTTTTTATATTGAATCTTCAATTTTGTTGCTGGAAAAAAATACATGCTTGGTTGTGATAAATTACTTTAATTCTTGCAGGTCGGAAGCTGATTCAGTAGCTGTTAGTGTAAGTGTGGGTCTTCCTTCTGTGGTTGTGGAGCACTGGGGAGTGTGGGTAGAGTGTGAAGTGGCTCCCCAGGGTACAGTTCGCACTCCTCTTCCTCTTGCCTACAGCATATCGAACCATGGAAGCCATACTGCTGAACTCGCCCTCAGCATGCAAGTCTCAGATGCATTTATGTTTGCAGGACACAAGGAGGTATGTGTTGTAGAGTTTGTGTGTTATGGCTAAATAGGAGTAGGTGCTTGAGTGTAGTCATTATATTACCAAGTTGAGAAAATACCATTTAAAAAAAATCTGGAAATTCATTTAAGGCTCATTGAACTTTGTTGATATTTTGTAATTGTAAATATACAACTGTGGCACTCCATGTGGAAGTGAAGCAAGAAACACAAGAAAATGAGAAAACTGATTGAAGCTAGGTGATCATGCTTTCTTTTGCCCCAAATCAAAACCAGATTAGAAGTGAGGCAAGAGACAGGTACAAGAAAACAAGGAAACACTATTAATTTGTGTGATCAGTGTTGTTTTACAGATGCCTGTACCTTTAATCATCTCCTTAGTAGTTCAACAATGAAGCCTTTCTCTCTCTCTCTCTCTCTCTCTCTCTCTCTCTCTCTCTCTCTCTCTCTCTCTCTCTCTCTCTCTCTCTCTCTCTCTCTCTCTCTCTCTCTCTCTCTCTCCTTTTTTTTTTCTCTTTCCCTAACTAGCAACCAATGTTAACTGTGATATAGAGCAAATACATCTTAATTTATTCTAGTTTGGTTATTTATTTCAAAGGCTTAAAAATAATATTATTTCCTTGTATTACAATTGAGATGTCTAGTGTAGGATGGGCAAATCTACATTTTTAGTGGTTTTGAGCTGGACCTGCCAGAGTATTCTACTGGCTATTATCTTCATTTCACTGTATATTCTAAACCATTTTCACCCTTACAACATGATCAAAAATCCTTCTGAAATATGGGGGTGCACCTAACTGAGTGCTCAAAACTTTGTCATCTGTCTGGAAGGCACTGTGAGAAAATATATTGTAGGAGAGGTGAACCTGATATACCTGGTTGCCAGTCATTGGTGGATTGCATTCTGACACTATGCCACACCTTCCACAGAGCCAATCAGGATGAGTGCACATCCTGCTAGTCTGCCAGACAGTGCCTTTGTATCTGCAACATATGTCATTAAATCATTAAAATAGCCTGTGAATACCACCTGAATTGAAAACATGAGCAGTGCTAGTGACCATGAATCACCTAGACATTTCAAGAAGAGGAAGTGTGATCCTAAGACATGGGAAAGGAACATGATAAAGAAAAAAAGCATAATCTTGGCCAGAGCTACTGGACCAAGTAAAATGTTCTGAAGTGTGAAATTGGTGAGCCATGCAAGTGTGGGTGTTTTGACAAACTAGGTCATGAAAAAATAAATTAAATATTCACCCATTTCTGGAATATTCTAGAATATTAGTGATTATGATCAGCAAAATGTTTATAATTGATGACATGCTTGACTGTTGATCATGTCGGTCCTCCACCCACATGCCTCACGTGACCTAAATTCAATCCATTCCATGATTTTGTGAGTTTAAATCTTGCAATTGAGTGTAGTTACATGCAGTGGAATATTAATAACTTTTTAATTTAAAGAAATAAAACACATGAAAAGTAATTATTTATTGGTAATGCATGCTTTCACAATAAAAAAAATGTCTTCACCTGCATATTTTGATTAGAAAAACAATTTTATTCATTGAATTAGTTATCAAGATGTTGAAAGTAAGCAAATATTGAAACTGAAAATATCTGAAAACAGCATTTTGTTGAATTCATCCTTACAACAATAAAGGAATTAATGCTGAGATAATATTTCAAAACCTCATTTTCCTGGATTCAACATTAACTGTCTCAATTTTATATAATTCTTTGCATGACAATAAGAAAAGCATGTGTATGCAGAGAGGAGGGTAGTTCGGAAATCAAAGCTTTGTTCCAGATTCTATCAAAAGCTTTTCATATGTCCAAGGCAACAGCAAAAGTTTCACCAAAATCTCTTAAAGAGGATGACCAAGACTCAGTAAGGAAAACCAGAATATCACCAGTAAAGCGGCCTTGATGGAACCCATACTGGCAATCAGATAGAAGGTTGTGAAGTGATAGATGTTTAAAAATCTTCCTGTTGAGGATAGATTAAAAAACTTTAGATAGGCAGGAAATTAAAGCAATAGGACGGTAGTTTGAGGGATTAGAATGATCACCCTTTTTAGGAACAGGTTGAATGTAGGCAAACTTCCAGCAAGAAGGAAAGGTAGATGTTGACAGACAGAGCTGAAAGAGTTTGACTAGGCAAGGTGTAAGCACGGAGGCACAGTTTCGGAGAACAAGAGGAGGGACCCCATCAGGTCCATAAGCCTTCTGAGGGTTTAGGCCAGCGAAGGCATGGAAAACATCATTGCGAAGAAGTTTAATAGGTGGCATGAAGTAGTCAGAGGGTGAAGGAGTTTCTAGGAGTTGTATGCACACACACACAGACACACAAACAAGAACTTTCTTTGATAATCAGAACACTCTACAGTCAAATATTCTATAAATGACTGAAGAAAGCACTACTCATTTAGTAGATTAGAATTATAATTATCAGAAATATATATGGGTATGCCTCCTCCAAATCTATTCAAACATTGTGTAAATAAGTTGTATCTTGGTAACTGATGTAAATTAAGAGATCATGATCTAGTCCAGTTTTTGTGAAGAAGTGGATATTGGGGATGAACAAGAGGAAGCTCAGGATGATGAAATGATACTGAGGCAATCACAGTGGAAGAGATAGCAACCAATGTGGATGAGAGATTATGAGACTGGAAGTAACTGAGTTGAAATGGAATAACAGTGATAATATAGTTTACATGTGTGTTGAATGCATTCCTTAGAATATTAAGTTTACGAATTAAACTTAAGATCAGGGGGTGTGTGCTGTAAATAGATTGTTTAGGGTTGATTACAACAGCACAAGTGGTTAGATATATTTGGGAGTTGGCAACAGTGGAAAAGATAAAGAGAGAGCAAGGTTAGCCATCTGGACAGTCTGTTGGTAGTCATTCCATTGTGTGGCTGTCATAGCTGTGTATGTTGGTGTTGGCTCCCTGCTTTTATAGCAGTTAGCAGGTCTTGGTATCCAGTTTGTGGATAGAAACACTGGACAGAAACACTGAGAATACTTGTGTGTGAGTGCTTGTGTCTGGCTATGTGAACAGAAACATTGATAATGTCTATGCAGGATATGTTGAAAATTTTGAACTGGAATGCAGTGTCAGTGGGTAGATCTGAGGAGTCTTGAGAAGACTACTAATAAAGCATCTGAAAACTAAAATATTTAACAGAAACACTGTAAATATTTACAATTTAGTAGTTTGCATCAATTAATTAAAGTTAGAGGACATGTAAACACGGAACCTGCATATTTAAAAAGGGAACAATACTCAACTATTTATTTTTATTTATTACTTAAACACAATGTCATACCATTACCTATCATTTCTGATGTTGAAGCACAATATTAAACATATTTTTCTGTTTTCAAGGTGAGGCTGCGTGTGCTACCAGGGTGCAGTGAGCGAATAACTTACACACTGTATCCTCTACTTGCTGGTAACGTCCACTTGCCCAAGTTGTCCCTCAGTGTTGAGTCACACTCTCCAGGACAGCCAACGTCTGTAGACCCTCTGTTGGCTCGTATTTTACCAACACACATTTACATTATGGTAAGATATATTCTAGAATGATAAGATGAAACTAAAAAAACATTTCTTTAATAGCACAGCCATTCCTTAACATCCATGGTTTCAGATATCTGCCAACAGCCCATAGATATATACAAGATTTGGGTATCTATGGGTTTTCCTAAATTTCCTTTACAAAGAAAGAGAAGGGATGAAAGAGGGATGAGAAGCACCCATCCTGTGAATTTGTATGTTTATTTTGATGTACTTATATTTACCCATTTGTATTATTACAAGATTGAGTGAACCTCATAAGAGAGGATCTCACACACACATACACACACACACACACACAAGACCAAGACTGGAGTATGCAACAGTAGTGTGGTCTCCTCATACAAGGATGAATATTATAAAATTGGAAGGAGTACAAAGAGCAGTCACTAAAATGGTTCTGGAGTTGAGTAAGTTGACCTATGAAGAGAGATTAAGAATGTTGGAAATTCCTACCCTTGAAAATAGGAGAGAAAGGGGAGATTTAATAAATATCTATGGTATGAAAAATGTGGACAAAGAATATTTTTTAAATTTAGACACAGAGTACAAGGGGACACAGTAAGAAGTTGAAGAAAGTTAACAGTAGAAGAGACATGAAGAAGTATAGTTTTCCTCACAGAAGTGTGAACAAATGGAATGAACTCAGTGAAGCTATTGTCAATGCTGAAACTGTCCATGCTTTTAAGACCAAACTAAACTGGATAGATATAGAGACGGGATACTGTGTGATTACTCCCCTTCCATAAACCACAACTAGGTAAATACACACACGCACGCACCCATGCATGCATGCACTCATGCACGCATGCACACACCCACACATGCACGCACACATGCATGCACCAGTCAGCTGTTCAGACGCAGGTGCTATAGCTTCTGAAGACACATGCTACTGGTTCCGGAGAGGCCTAGTAATGTATATACAAGGGTGAGGGGGGCTAAAGAGTGTCCTGTCTCCTAATTTAATACATAAAGGAGTATTTTGAGGCTAAAAAGATGGAAGGCAAGGAAGATCTAGGTGGCACCTCTGGTCATGATGTGTTTGTAAACAAACCAAATGAGGAGGTGAGACAGAAAGCACATTGCATCAAAACCTGTGGGCTTGAGACAGTTGGTGGAGGTAAGTGGAGAAAGGGATTTTTTTGGATTCAGAGAAAAGAAAAAAATATGAGGAGGACAATCAGCATAGTGAGAGAAATAAGGTGCTTGAGAGAACTGATCTCAGGCATTCTGGAAAAAGCAGGACAAGCTTATTATGGAAAAATAAAGAATTGAGAAAGAAGTATAGTCAGTGTGAGAATGCTCTAAAGATAAGCAATGAGATGAAAGAGCTAATGGAGGAGCTAAAGAATGAAAATGAGATACTTAAGACTAAGTGTAATGAATATGAAGTAACTGCAGGGGCTGCAAGAAAGGGTGAAGGTTAGTGCAGAAAAAGTGGAAGGGACGATATGTGAAACCAAACTGAAGGAATTGAGAAATGCCTAGAAGAAAGAATATGAGGATGAAAAACTTAGCTTTATAGAGGTGGTTAAAAAACAAATACGGGATAAGACCAAGGACACAGTAATTCAGGTAATTCAAGAAAAAGGAGGTTTTGGTGAGAGACACAGTGGATAAGAAGAAATGCATGGCCTTTTTCAGACTGCAAGAGAAGAAAAACCCAGTTAAGTCTGTGAGAGAGAGGGAAGATAAGGAGTTGGTAAGGAAAATTGTTACAATGGTCGAAGATGAGGAACAGGGACTGGAACGAGAAGTGGAAGAAGCATGTGGAATTGGAAAATATAGTGAGGGAGGTAAAAAAAAACATTAAAAGTGAGAACAAGATCCCAAGTTGCAGTAGAGGAGATCCTAGCGAGAACTGGGAAGCTGGCTGAAAGCTCGGAATACAAGAATATTTGGGTAAAAAGAGGTATGAACTTGGAAAAAAGAGAAAAAGAGAGGGATCTGAGAAATGAAACTAAGGAAAAAAAACAAGAGGACAGAGACTGAAAAGAGGAAATTTTATTGGAGGGTACTAGATATGAGACTAAGGAAATGGTATATTTGGGAAAGGTAACAAGAAATGAAAGAACCACAGCAGCAGACAGAGAAATTACAAGTGGCAGGAGGAGTAGTACATTAAGAGTAATGTATACAAACATAGACGAGTTACTTTCAGATGTGCTGGAAGTGAGAGATTACCTAAAAGAAAATAGACCAGATGTGCTGTGCCTAACCGAGACAATGTTAAAAGAGGAAGTCCATTTAAGCTTTAAGGAAGAGGGATATAATTATTGGAGGAGAGATAGAAAAAGAAAAGGAGGAGGAGAACTGATAATGGTTCGAGATGATATATATGTGGAATTAGTGCAATATGGAGATGGCATGGTGGAGGTCATAGGTCTAACAACCAAGACCAGTCGGAGAGAAAGGAGGAGGATCATTTTAACGTATGTACCACAGAAGACTAATACATGGAGGCTGGAGGATCACAAGGAAATACAAAAAGGAAGTGTTGAAGTGCCTAGACAACATGATCAGAAAGACAGTAAAATACTACTAGTGGGAGACTTTAACTGCAAAAATGTCAGCTGGGAGGAGATGGAAGTTAATGGAAATGCTGGACCATGGAGTGAAGAAATGCTACAGTTAGCTATGGTGAATACAATGGACCAACAGGTGGAGGAATTTACAAGATGCAGAGGGGAGGAAGAATCATCTATGCTACACCTGGTATTCACAAAAAAAGAATAGAGCCCCATCCAACCACTAAATACTTAACCCCAATGGGAAGAAATGACTATGTGGTGTTAGAAGTGGTACTGCAAGACTGGGAGGTTCTAGCATGTAAGGAGGATTATAAAAATGGGAGATTAAATCAGGCAAAGACAAATTTTGCAGATTAAGAAAATTCTTTGGGAGTATTGATTGGAAGGGACTTATGGAAGGCAAAACAGTACAAGAGAAATATGAAACATTCCTGAAGAAGTACAATAAGGGTGTGCAGAAGTATGTACCTGTATGTAAAGTAAGGAGGAGCGAACATATTCGGTATAATGCCAGATGTGCAGAAGCTAAGAAGAGAAAGGATATAGCTTGGAAGAAACTAAAGAAGCAAAGAAATGAAAATAATAAAGAGCAGTATAAGGAAGCAAGGAATGAGTATGTTATGATAAGGAGAGAGGAGGAGAAACAATTGGAAAAGGATATGGTAAAGAAATGTGAAGAAGAGCCCAAGCTTTCTTACAGATATATCAATGGTAAGATGACAAGCAGAATGACAAGATAGTAAAGGGAGAAAGGATATATCAAACAGTGGAAGAGATGAGTGAAATTATGAATGAGAGTTTCTGGTCTTTGTTCACTGTGGAAGTGGATTTTATAAAACCGAATGAGGAAGTGTGGCAGGGGGGGGGGATTAGATGAAGTCTTGGTGCAAAAAACATGAAATTGGCAAATTGTTAGAGAAGTTTGATGTCAGAAAAGCATTGGGGCTTGATGAAGTGTTAGGTTGAACAGTAAAGGAATGTAGAGAACAAGTAGTGGAGCCAATTTGGGATGTGATTAACAACTTACTGGTAGAGGGAAGAGTACCAAAGGAGTGGAAAAGAGCAGATATAGTGCCAGTACACAAAGGAGGAAAGAGGATTGAGCCACTAAATTATAGACCAGTGTCACTAACTAGTGTTGTGGCCAAAATCTGTGAAATGGTGATCAATGAAAAGTGGATGAAATATTTGGAAGAGAACAAAGTTATAACAATTAGCCAATTTGGTTTCAGAGAAGGAAGGTCATGTGTGACAAATTTTATAAGTTTATATACAAGAGTAATAGATGAACTTCAAAACAGAGATGGTTGCGTAGATGCAGTGTACTTGCACATCAAAGAAGCTTTTGATAAAGTTCTGTATAAAAGTCTATTGTGGAAGGTGGAACACATAGAAGGACTGAGAGGGACAATGCTAAAATGGATGAGAGACAACTTAAAGGATAGAGAAATGAGAACTGTGATCAGGGACATCTGTTCAAGTTGGAGTTATGTAACAAGCAGAGTACCACAGGGATCAGTGTTAGCACCCATTATGTTCCAAATATGCATCAGTGATATGCAGGAGGGTTTAATCAGTTATATTAATCTGTTTGCAGATGTTGCAAAATTGTTAAGAGTAATAAAGAGCCATGTTGATTGTATGGAGTTGCAAAGAGATATTGACAAGATTTATGGGTGGAGCAAGAAGTGGAAATTGGAATTCAATGCTAAGAAACACCATGTGATGGAATTGCGAAAGTAAAAGAAGACCTGCATGGGTCTATAAAATGGGGTAGAAAGTAATAATGAAGAGCAAGGAGGAGAAAGACCTAGGAGTGGTTTTTCAAGATACCCAGACCCCAGAATGGCATATAAGTGAGATATTTGGCTCAACATACAGGTTGTTAACAAATATTAGGGTGACATTTCATTACATGGATAAGACTATGATGAAAAAAATATTATAGCCACTATGCTATGTCACAGGTTGGAATACATAGCAGTGGTGTGGTTTCCACATACGAAGAAAGATATAAAGAAGTTGGAAAGAATTCAGAAGGCAGCAACAAGGATGGTACTGGAACTGAAAGACCAAGCATATGAAGAGAGGTTGAAGGAAATGGGACTGCCAACTTTGCAAGTTAGAATAGAAAGAGTTCTAATAATGATGTATAATATAGTAAACTGCATTGAGAAGATAGACAAGCAGGACCTGGTGTTGCTGGAAGAAAATGAAGCTGGACAGACGAGAGGGCACTCAAAGAAGATCAGGAAGAGTCAGTGTTTGAGGGACATCAAGAAGTACAGTTTTCCACATAGAACTGTGGATATCTGGAACGGCCTAAGTGAAGAGGTTGTTACAGCACTAAATTTAAGGAAATGCTGGATAAATATAAATATGGAGACATGACACTATGAGCTCTGCTCAAACCCTTTATTATACAACTAGGTAAATACACACACACACACACACACACACACACACACACACACACACACACACACACACACACACACACACACACACACACACACACACACACACACACACACACACATACACACACACACACACCACATAGTGTAGTGGTCAGCATGCTTGGCTCACAACTGAGAAGGCCTGAGTTTGAGTTCTGGGCACAGCAAAGCAAATGGGCAAGCCTCTTCATGTGTAATCCCTGTTAACCTAGCTGCAAGTAGGTATGGGACATAACCCGAGGGATTGTGGCCTCACTGACCTGGTGTCTGGTGTTTGTGTGTGTGGTCTCACTCCTACCCAATGATCAGTTACTATGAGCTCTGAGCTCTTTCTGTTGGGAATGATTGGTTGGGTGACCAGCAGATGACTGTAGGTGAATAATGAGGAATTTAAGAGATTGGTATCCAGTCAAACACCTGGGAAACAAATTATCAGAAGTAAAATATGTGCTAGAGAAAATATCAAGGAGAAATTAAGAATTAGAGGGTGAAATAAATAAAAGAAAGGAAGAAATAAATGAGATATCAGTGGATTGAATGCAATAAAAGGAAAGTCCAAGGATATTGAGCATAATGTTGTTATGACCACAAACCCCTGTCCTTCCCACAGCTGCCTCAACTCAACTAGCTTTCCCCCAAGTCACCCCAATGTGACTTAGTGCAGGGCTTAATTATGGGTGTACAGGGTCCCTTCTTACTCCTGCACCCTTTGCATGACCAGTTGTAACATCAGGTCACAGTAATGAAGTTGCCAGTCTGTTTTTACCCAATATAATACAACTCCAAATTCCAACAGCTGGGCAAGAATCGAACACCATATTCTAGAGGAACAGCACAACAAACAACAAACACACATAAGGTCGAGGTATAATACCTCAAAGAAAAATCACCCTCATAATGAACTGCCCACTTCCAATGAGGTATTATAACACTTTCCTAGCCCAGTAATACAATATCTTCCTCCCCCCTTTGTAGGAAGAGAGAGAAATTACTGCCAGTCAGTGTAAAGTAATCCTCTATGTCAAAAAGGGTGTTGGGGATCACCCTCATTGTAGTAGTATTTAACACAACACAAATACAGACGAGTGCCCACACATAGACAGGAGGGTAATTCACCTCTCGCCCTAACAGAGCTTGGCCCGCACACATACATAGCCAAGGAGTCATGTCCCTGAATGTGGAATGCATTATAATTAACTACAATCCTTAGCAGACTAATATGGAGACCCCTATACTACCCATATAGGCTGGGACATATGGCTGGTAATTACTCAATTATCCCCTTAAAGCAACTGATCCATCTAACTGTAAAAATCCCCCAGCCTCCTCTAAACCACACAGTTTGCCTTCGTCCGTCTATATCAAGTGGTAGCTGAACTGTGACTGCCCATGAGAATGACTCACACATTGAGCTCTCAGTGGTCACGAGAGCAAAACTCATGTGAGAGGGAAGGAGAGGGGAGGGTGCACCCCATCCCACCACACTTGCCTCACCTCCCACTCACGGGCTGTTAAATGAGATAGATAAAACACTCCTGAAAATTCTAGTGACTAAACTATGGGCCTGGATGAAATTCTAATTACTTTATCTTCAATAGCAACTCTTCTGCTATTAACTACATAAGGCTTAACAGGAGGGACTAAAGGGAAAGTACTGAAATTAATTTGGGAAGAAGGCAGGATTGAAAAATATAAAGCTTTTACTTTCACTGCAAGCAGAACAAAGACTCATCTCACAGCAGGCACCCCCACCTCTGTTGTTGCCCACTCGCTCACTCACAAGTCTATCTTTTATTGTCATTTGGTGTCTCTCTCCTTCTCTTCTCTCTTTCTCACATCCTCCCTTCTTCCCTGCTTCATACTCTCACTTCTTTCATTAATTTTTACATCCTGAGGTGGTGAAAAAAGCAAGTGATATCATAGAAGAAAAAATAGAACAAGCTAGTGAAATTGTGTCAGCATGTAAAGATGACATAAGGCAAACCTGTGGTAAGATTCTAAAAGAAAAAGAAGATATCAAACAGACACAAACAGGAAGAAATAGATATAAAGAAGGAAATAAATTATGTTATAAGAAATAGCCCCAAGTTTATCAAAGACAGTAGATATTAATAAATTTCTTGTGTTCTTTGGCATAAAAGAAGTAATTATAAATAGGATTGAAAGAGATAAACATGAGCTTACAAAGGTATCTAAGATTTTAAATGTTGTGACTGGCGAAGGAGAAGAATTAGCAGTTGAGGAATTCTCAAGGTTTGGAAAGTGTGGTCCAAAAATAGACCAACCATTCAAGGTTGTACTGCAAAACACCAGCATGGTGGACATAGTTTTGAGAAACATTAGGAAGATAAAAGAAAATGGTGAATGGAAAAATATAAATGTAAGCAGATGCTTGAACAAGGAAAACAGGATAAAGATGGAAGAATTGGTAGCTGAAGCTAAGAAAAAAAATGCTAAAAGGTCAGTGGAAGAAGGAAACACTTTTTATACAAAGTCCTGGGAATGCAAATAAAGAATAGAAACCAGTTTAAAAGAAAATGTGTACAATAATTAAAAGTAAAAAAAATAATGTACACAAATGTTGATAGTTTGGTATCAAAACTAAATGAACTTAAGGATAAAATAGAAAAGGACAAACCACAGATAATATGTCTCACCAAGCTAAAACATTCATTATCAAATAGTATGTTAGACTTAAATAATCATGAGACATGGAGAAAAGATCGAGAACATAAATATGGAAGAGGAGTCATGATATTCACCAGTAAAGATTTAAAAGTAAAGTTGAGTTTGAGGAAGTTGAATCAGTAGCTATTGAGATACTAACACAAGAAAACATAATGGTAGCAACATTATAATACCTCCAAGGACAAGAACTTGGGAGATGGAAGAGTACAATGAGTTAGAAGATCTAACGTTTAAGGAGGAGGCAGTAGACACCTGCCAAAATGATAATTACTCCCAGTGAGGTCTAAAGCACTGTTCAGGGGGTGCTGTGAACTTAATCATTAAACCCAGCTGTGACCTCACTGAACGTTTCCCTTTGTGTCTCACAACACAAGGGAGCAGTCACAGCCTGCCCTCTAAAGACAACTCTCTTCCTCCACACAAAACTACAAGCACCTAATAACACACACACCCTTCACCCAAAAATTTTAAAATCATCATGGCGACTCCTACACCAGCCTCGGAGTCCCCATCTGGGGAGGGGACCATAAATGTCCCCAGGTCGGACTGCCTTTCTGTCGACGACCCTAAGTGTCTTGACACCCCCCTCAACTTTTTCTTCATTAACTTCTGCAACATTCGTGGTCTAAGATCTAATTTTCAATCTGTAGAACACCACCTCTCCTCTTCTAAACCTCATCTTTTCCTCACTGAAACTCAGGTGTCTGAGGCAACTGACAGTAGCTACTTTTCTGTTCCCTCCTACTTTCTCTATCCTCATTTTCGATCCAAAGCTGGATGCTGCATTTACATGTGCAATGACTTAACCTGCTCTCGTGCCCACGCTCTTGAATCTTCCAAGTTTTCCACCATCTGGCTATGACTACAGAGTCACTCTCATACTAAATTTATCTGTGCTGTATACCTCTCTCCTAACTCCTCTGACTATAAGAAATTCTTTGACTACTTAACTTCCAAAGTGGAGCACATTCTGACCCTCTTCCCTTTTGCAGAGATCTCCATTCTTGGAGACTTCAATGTTCACCACCAGCTTTGGCTTTCCTCTCCCTTCACTGGCCATCCTGGTGAACTAGCCTACAACTTTGCTATCCTCCATGACCTAGAGCAATTGATGCAACACCCTACTCGTATTCCTGACCGTCTTGGAGATACGCCCAACATTCTTGACCTTTTCCTGACCTCTAATCCTTCTGCTTATGCTGTCACCCTTTCTTCTCCGTTGGGCTCCTCCGATTACAATCTCATATCTTTATCTTGTCCTATCACTCCAATCCCTCCTCAGGATCCCCATAGGGCAAAGGTGCCTCTGGCATTTTGCCTCTGCTAGTTGGGGAGACCTGAGGAGGTATTTTGCTGATTTTCCTTGGAATGACTACTGCTTCCGTGTCAGAGACTCATCTTTGTGTGCTGAGCGCATAACAGAGGTGATAGTGTCTGGCATGGAGGCATACATTCCTCACTCTTTTTTCTTCCTAAACCTTCTAAACCTTGGTTTAACACAGCTTGTTCTCGTGCTATACATGATAGAGAGGTGGCCCACAAAAGGTACTTAAGCCTTCCATCACCAGAATCTCATGCATTTTATATTTCTGCCCGGAACCATGCCAAGTCTGTTCTCCAACTAGCCAAAAACTCCTTCATTAACAGAAAATGTCAAAACCTTTCAAGATCTAACTCCCCTCGTGATTTCTGGCATCTAGCCAAAAATATCTCCAATAACTTTGCTTCTTCTTCTTTCCCTTCTCTATTTCAACCAGATGGCACCACTGCTATCACATCTATTTCTAAAGCTGAACTCTTTGCTCAACCCTTTGCTAAAAACTCTACCTTGGACGATTCTGGGCTTGTTCCTCCCTCTCCTCCACCCTCTGACTACTTCATGCCACCAGTTAAAATTCTTCGCAATGATGTTTTCCATGCCCTCGCTGGCCTAAACCCTCGGAAGGCTTATGCACCTGATTGGGTCCCTCCTATTGTTCTCCGAAACTGTGCCTCTGTGATTGCACCTTGCCTAGTCAAACTCTTTCAGCTCTGTCTGTCAACATCTACCTTTCCTTCTTGCTGGAAGTTTGCCTACATTCAACCTCTTCCTAAAAAAGGTGACCGCTCTAATCCCTCAAACTACCGTTCTATTGCTTTAATTTCCTGCTTATCTAAAGTTTTTGAATCTATCCTCAACAGGAAGACTCTTAAACATCTATCACTTCACAACCTTCTATCTGATCGCTAGTATGGGTTCCATCAAGGCCGCTCTACTGATGATCTTCTGGCTTTCCTTACTGAGTCTTGGTCATCCTCTTTTAGAGATTTTGGTGAAACTTTTGCTGTTGCCTTGGACATATCAAAAGCCTTTGATAGAGTCTGGCACAAAGCTTTGATTTCCAAACTACCCTCCTACGGTTTCTATCCTTCTCTCTGTAACTTCATCTCAAGTTTCCTTTCTGACCGTTCTATTGCTGCTGTGGTAGACGGTCACTGTTCTTCTCCTAAATCTATTAACAGTGGTGTTCCTCAGGGTTCTGTCTTGTCACCCACTCTCTTCTTATTATTCATTAATGATCTTCTAAACCAAACTTGTCCTATCCACTCCTACGCTGATGGTACCACCCTGCACTTTTCCACGTCTTTTCATAGACGTCCAACCCTTCAGGAGGTAAACATATCACGCAGGGAAGCCACAGAACACCTAACTTCTGATCTTTCTAAAATTTCTGATTGGGGCAGAGCAAACTTGGTATTGTTCAATGCCTCAAAAACTCAATTCCTCCATCTATCAACTCGACACAACCTTCCAGACAACTATCCCCTCTTCTTCAATGACACTCAACTGTCCCCCTGTTCTACACTGAACATCCTCGGTCTGTCCTTTACTTATAATCTGAACTGGAAACTTCACATCTCATCTCTAGCTAAAACAGCTTCTATGAAGTTAGGTTCTAAGATGTCTCTGTCAGTTTTTCTCACCCCCCCCAACTGCTAACTCTGTACAAGGGCCTTATCCGTCCATATATGGAGTGTGCTTCGCATGTCTGGGGGGGTTCCACTCATACTGCTCTTCTAGACAGGGTGGAATCAAAAGCTTTTCGTCTCATCAACTCCTCTCCTCTAACTGACTGTCTTCAGCCTCTCTCTCACCGCCGCAGTGTTGCATATCTAGCTGTCTTCTACCGCTATTTTCATGCTAACTGCTCTTCTGATCTTGCTAACTGCATGCCTCCCCTCCTTCCGCGGCCTCGCTGCACAAGACTTTCTTCTTTCTCTTACCCTATTCTGTCCACCTCTCTAACGCAAGAGTTAACCAGTATTCTCAATCATTCATCCCTTTCTCTGGTAAACTCTGGAACTCCCTGCCTGCTTCTGTATTTCCATCTTCCTATGACTTGAATTCCTTCAAGAGGGAGGTTTCAAGACACTTATCCACCAATTTTTGACCATTGCTTTGACCCTTTTATGGGACTGGCATTTCAGTGGGCATTTTTTTATTAGATTTTTGTTGCCCTTGGCCAGTATCCTTCCTACATTAAAAAAAAAAAAAAAAAACTGAAGAAACCATAAGAGCTATGCTTCATAATATGGATGAAATCCAAAAGAGTAATATTAATTGGAGATTTTAATTGTAATATAGACTGGAGTGAATACAAAGTAAAAAAAAATCCAGAATACCAGTAAAATAATGGATTACTAGAACTTGTACACAACCACTTACTAATACATCATATTGTGCATTATACAAGAATGAGAGGTATAGATCAACTATCACTATCAAACTTACTCTTCACCAGAAAAGATAATGAAATAGAAAATATTGTGTACCTTCCACCATTAGGGAAAAGTGATCATGTGGTACTGACATGGGACTTCATAGTGGCATATGATATAATAAAAATTAACCAAAAAGACAGCTTCATTATGAAAAAAATATATATATACATATATGAAGAACTAGGAAAATATTTTGATTCAAAAGATATAAATGATCATTACTCAAAGTTTTGTGAAATTTACAGTGAAGGAGTTAGAAGATACATCCATTATAAAAAACAAAGACAGTAATGATAAAAAAAATTGTTTAATGGTAGTTGCATTGCTGTAAGAAAAAAAAAGATTTGTGCAATTGATACAGAAGACATGGAGGGGTTCATGAGAGATATAAAAGTGCAAGGATCAAATATACAAAGAAGAGAAGAGAAGCAGAACCCAATATATTCTTTGTTATGTTAAAAGTAAGAATAAAGTGAAAGACAAAATTCAGTGTCTAACAGATGAGGGAAATAACTTATTATACTGAGGAAGAAATATGTGAGATACTAAATAAGAAATTTCAATCAGTATTTACAAATGGAAAAGCATTTCTGGAAGAGCAAATAGAGATCCAGAAAAAGAAACATTGGATAACTTAGCAATAACTTATGAAGAAATAGAAGCAGAAATGAAAACAATGGACAAAAACAAAGCTATAGATCCTGATGGCATTTCCTGCTGGGTATTGAAGGAATGTGCAAAAAGAATTAAGTAAGCCATTGAAGATATTAATACAAGATTCCATAAAGCAGGAGAAGCTGCCAGAAAGCTGGAAAAGAGCAGAGATAGTACCGCTATTTAAGAAAGGAAACAGAACCCTCTCAACTATAGGCCAGTTTCTCTAACAAGTGTGATATGCAAAGTCATGGAAAGAATAGTAAGGAAGAACTGGGTAGATCACATAGAAGTCAACAAATTATTATCAGATAAACAGTTTGATTTCAGAAAAGGAAAATCCTGTGTAGCAAAATATCTGAAAAAAAATACAAGAAAAAGATGAATGAGTCAGTAGTATTTACCTGGATTAAAAAAAAAAAAAAAAAACTTTGACAGGGTTCCTCATCAGAGGCTTACCTGGAAGTTAAAAATCTATGTAGATGTTCTAGGAAAGTTATTAAAATGGATGGAAAAATTCTTAAAGAAGAAGAAAATGAGAACATTGAGAGGTAAATACTCTACTTGGAAGGATGTATCCAGTGGAGTTCCACAAGGCTCTGTATTAGCACCAATTATGTTCTTGATTTATATAAATGATATGCCTGAGATAATTGCAGAAGAGAGCTGATGAACATGTTTGCTGATCACACTCAAATTCAAAGAACTGTAAAAAATTAAGACTGCTGTAGAGAGCTGCAAGATGACCTTAATAAGTTGAATGAATGGAGTGATAAATGGCAGATGGAATTTAATGAGGACTAATGTCATGTTCTGAGTTTTGGAAGAATGAAGTTACAACTAGAATGGAAATATAAATTAGGAAATAAAAAAATAAGAGTCTGAAGAAGAGAGAGATTTAGGTTTGACAATAAATAATAAGCTAACTCTGGATAATCACATAAATATAAGCCTTATTGGCAAATATGAGAACAGCATTCCCATACATAGATGAAGAGATGATGAGGAAATTTATAACATCATTCTTAAGACCCAACATTAGAATATGTAGCAGTGGTATGGAACCCACACTTAAAAAAAAAAAATTTTCAAACTGGAGAAAGTTCAAAGGGCAGCATCAAAAATGGTATCATCTCTTAGAGGATTAAGCTATGAAGAAAGATTAGAAAAGTTGAATTGATCCAAACTAGAGGAAAGAAGGAGAAGAGGTGATATGATCATGATGTATAAATGTTTGACAGAAAAAGAAAAGATTGACACCAAATTTTTTTACAAGTGGAAATGAAACATTAAGAAAACATTAAATGAAACTGAAAAAAAGAAGAGACAAAGACATACAAAAATACAGTTTTCCAAATAGACCAATAGATCTATGGAATTCACTGCCAGAAGAGGTAGTGTGTGCAAACAGTGTACAGTGGAACCTCGGTTCTAGAACTTAATTTCTGAATGTGATTCAAAATCCAAAGCTATTTTCCCCATAGGAATCAATGTAAAATGGATTAATCTGTTCCCAGACACCAGTCTCCCCTGTCTTAGCAGCTTATGACAGATGCTCCCACAGCCAAGATGGCTGCTTCACAACATCTTCAGCTCACAAATTATTTACCCAGAAAGGATATATTGAATGAACTTAGTGACACAGAACTCATCAGAAGATACTGTTTAGACCATGTAGGTATTCTCTTTGTCACCGATCTAATGAGGGAAGCCTTAAAGGGGGATACAGAGAAGAGCATCCCACTCACTGCAAAAATAAAGGTGATCATAACACTGGCATCTTGCTGTTGGGAAAAGGTACTGGAAAATGCAGTTGTGCAGTAATGATGGCAATGGGATCATCAAGAAAGCCACAGGTGACTCAGGATAGCTCCTGAACACTGAAAAGTTTGTTTACATTAAGGCTTTTCAACAGGGTCACATTTCCCTTATTTCAAAGATTGAATTATTGTCTTATGCTCTGTGTTTCTCCTCCATATATATAAAAATTAAGTAAATATTTATAGAAACTATAAATTAGTAATAAATGGCAGCTTTTGATATGTCTTTTAATATTTGAAATCAAGTAACTTTGTTCTAGAACTGAATTATGGTACTTCAATTGAAGCAATAATGAGTTCAAAATTGATGTCACGATCACTTACTTATGATCATACGATCCCGGTTATCTTTCCAAGAAAGTGGACTTTACATTGATCCCGGAAAGTTTTAAAGGTCTGGATTTTTAAAGGCTTCGAGTGCCTACCCGACCTATCCGAAATTGCCAGAATTACACCCTCTCACTCTACCTTTACCTTGACACAGCACACCTGGAATCACCTCTAATACCAGATCAATCGATTATTCTATGTTACAACCACATACTCGTATATTAATACTAACGATAATTCACAAACAACATGAGGTAGTACATGTTACTACATGACATTCTTGTCACTTCACGCAACACCAGAACCCGTTTACACCTCCACCAGTCCACCAGGAATGTGTTGTTGCCCACTCAAGCTCCCCTTGTTTCAACATATTTCCACCTCAATTATACTTCCTCCCTTATACATACAAAGATATAGAGAACTGAATTATGAAATGAATAATATTACATGATATAAAATGAGTAAATAAGCCTTACACTACTTATAACCAATAATAAGGATAATGTCCGAAAGGCAGGTAACCGGAACACGGGGGACACTAAGAAAACGTGTTCCTTTTCAAGGTAAACTCAGCCAATAACATGACATTGAAAAGGGAGGCATTTGGTAACTGAGGCTCTACTGTACATAAATTTATAGAAAATATGATAATTGGTCACTAAAAGATGGGACGTTACGAACATGACTCATTCCTTTAAAAAATACAAATAGGCATAGAGGTAAATATCATCTATGCCTGCTCATTTTCTCTGTACATTTATACAACTAAACACTCCCTCATTGTACTTAACTAACAGTGTTTCATATTTTGTTTGTACATCTTTGTCTTTCAAAAGCTTATCTCACTTTATAATTCCATACTGTTTTTTTTTTCATAATTCAATTTTGCATCGTTTAGTTTGCCATTTCTGTATTCTTCTTTCCAATCCTTTGCTATTTATCTCTTCTAATTTAATTTCTATTACAACATGATAATTTTTTCTTAATATAGACAGATACATCATATTTGGTCTGGATTCCAACATTCTTGTGTAAACACTAGGGCCCAGTTTTTTAAATGTTGGTGTTAGTAAATCCCAGCACCAAGCCCCATGTCATATCTCCTCTTACTAACTTTGCAAATGCATTTTTTTTAAACTCCAGGAAGGAGACACGATATGGTTTTAGGAGAACCCAACACCAACACCACTATTCACACAGGTTGGCAGCTCTGAAATGTCTCATGTGCCTGCCAAAGCAATCAGCTAATCAATGCTTTACAGTTTTTCTACCTAAACAGTCTACACTGAATAGTGCATTTGCATATATATATATATATATATATATATATATATATATATATATATATATATATATATATATATATATATATATATATATATATATATATATTTATTTATTTATTTATTTATTTGTTTATTTAGCTATTTATAATTTTTCTATTTGTAGTTGGGGCTGTACATTCTCAAATCTCTAGTAGTTGGAGTGTACAGGCAGGAAAGAGAGCCTCTTCAGAGAGGCACGTGAGCAGATTTTGTCAGTCTCTGGGAAAAACTCTAGGAATCCTCACCTCCTCACCTTGATTCACATGATCAAGAAATTTTGGATATGCTGCAAATGTATGAAATGAAATAATTGTTTTGAGTATTTTCAAAGCTGTACTAGGAATGTTTCTTAGTTGCCAACTACTAGAGTTTGAAATCAAGTTATGGAGTCTTGTGCTTGTGATTACGAGATCAGTTGACAAGAGTATAAAAATGTCTGGAAATAAGTGATGGTAATATTCTAGAGTCCTTTCCAACTATTATTATTGGTTGTTTTAGTTCCATTCCTTCGTAGACACATTTGAATAGATGTAAAACATAAAAGAGTGAGGGGAAATGCCACCTCCTCTGTAACCCCTCAAACACTTCAAATGTGTCTGTGAAAGAATGGAACTAAAGCAATCAGTAATAGCAATGGGAAAGGTCTCTAGAATATTGACATAGTAGCTTCATAATGAAATTGGTGAGATGTACATACATACCAGCTAATAATAATGAACTTGCCAGCCACTACTCCTGTAGCACTATAGCCTATCTTGTATTTATTTGACAATCCAGTTCAACATTTCACATTCTCAATATGATGAGCTATATTCATTTAAATAAATATGATTTTTTTCCATCTACTAGGTAATACTGTTTGCTAGCCCAAGTCTGGTAAAACCCAGTCAGAACATATAACGTGTTTCTGACCAAGAATAACTAAAACTTAGTGTTTTATGCATTAAAAATACTTAAATGCTGCAATTATCATATGAAGATGCTATAAATCTTGGAGAGGTGATGAAAATTGATAGCTCTTTCAATGTGGCTGGTGATCCACACAATGTAAACACACCATAACTCACATGAGTAAAGGCGCCTGAATGCGTGCATTTATGAATGCCAAAATCTTTTCCTTACAATGATGGATGCTATTTTTTCTTTATCACAGAAGTATATTGGTATGTTATATTTTTAACATAACTTTCAATCACATATAGATTGTGAATATCATTGGTGTTTCTTGTTTGGGAGGCGAAGGACACGCCAACAATTATTATAGGAACCTGTGGTGTCTCCAATGAGTTGACATTAACACCATGGTTTAAAAATGAGATGTACTAAGAATCAGCTACTTTGGTATTAGTAACTACTAACACCACATTTAAAAAATTTGGCCTAGGTCAAGCATTGAAGGCTGCTCTTCTCTGTATTTTATAGCTTCCTCTACTTACTGCTTTAAAGTATTCACCATTGCTAATTGCATTATCTCTTCACTCCACAAATCTGCACCCCCCTCCTCCCTCACCAGCTTCAACTCCTCCCAATTTACATTCTTGTAATTAAAGTTACCCATATGTAACACCTTATTTTTTTTTTTCTGATTATATTATCCAAGTATTTCCACACTTCTTGTATTTTCTTTTACTCATTTGTCCTTGCATTTGTCTTGGGTGATATATATGTGACAATAATAGTCATCTTTTTCCTTTGGACATCTTTAATTACAATGCTCAAAACTTCTGCCATCCCATCAAATTTGATCTTTATTACCTCTTTTAATTTGGTTGCTGCTAACCATACTCTATCTGGCTTGTTATTCCTTAAAATATCCCTTTAAATATCCTCAGGATCCCCCAAGCCAGAGGTGCCTTGGGATGACCTGAGGAGGTATTATACTGATTTTCCTTGGAATGACTACTGCTTCCATGACAGAAACACATCTCTGTGTGCTGAGCACATAACAGAGAACAGAGGTGATAATGTCTGGCATTCCTCACTGTCTCTTGATCTAAACCCTCCAAACCTAGGTTTAACACAGCCTGTTCTCATGCTATACATGATAGAGAGGTGGCCTATAAAAGGTACTTGAGCCTCCCATCTCCTGATTCTCATGCACTTAATATTTCTGCCCAGAATCATGCCAAGTGTGTTCTCTAACTAGCCTAAAACTCCTTCATGAATAGAAAGTGTCAAAATCTTTCAAGGTCTTACTCCCTTCGTGACTTTCGGCACCTAGCCAAAAACATCTCCAGTAACTTTGCTTCTTCATCTTTCCTTCCTTTATTTCAACCTGATGGCACCATTGTCATCTGATCTCTTTTTCTAAAGCTGAACTCTTCCCTCAAACCTTTGCTATAAACTGTAATTCGGGATGGATGATTCAGGGCTTGTTCCTCCCCCTCCTCCACTCTCTGACTACTTCATGCTACCCATCCTTTGCAGTGATGTTTTCCATGCCCTCGCTGGCTGTAACCTTCAGAAGGCTTATGGACCTGATGGGATCTCTCTTGTTGTTCTTTGAAATTGTACCTCCATGCTTGCACCTTGCCTAGCCAACTATTTCAACACTGTCTATCAACATCTACCTTTCCTTCCTGCTAGAAGTTTGCCTATATTCAACCTGTTCCCAAAAGGGTGACTGTTCTAATCCCTCAAACTACCATCCTATTGCTTTTATTTTCTGCCTATCTAAAGTTCTTACTCTATCCTCAACTGGAAGATTCTTAAATACCTATCACTTCACAATCTTCTATCTGATTGCCAGTATGGGTTCTGTTAAGGATGCTCACTGGTAATCTGGCTTTCCTTACTGAGTCTTCTTGGTTATCCTCTTTTAGAGATTTTGGTGAAACTTTTGCTGTTGCCTTAGACATATCAAAAGCTTTTGATAGAATCTGGCACAAAGCTTTAATTTCCAAACTACTCTCCTACAGCTTCTATCCTTTTCTCTGTAACTTCTTCTCAATTTCCTTTCTGACCTTTCTATTGTTGCTGTGGTAGACAGTCACTGTTCTTGTAAATCTACTAACAGTGGTGCTGCCCAGGGTTCTATCCTGTCACCCACTCTCTTCTTATTATTCATCAATGATCCAAACCAAACTTCTTATCCCATCCACTCCTACACTGATGATACCACATTTCCTTGTCTTTTTATAGACAACCAACCCCTCAAGAAGTAAACAGTTCATGCAGGGAAGCCACAGAATGCCTGACTTCTGATCTTTAAAATATCTGATTGGTGCAGAGCAAATTCAGTATTGTTCAGTTCCATCAAAAACTCAATTCCTCCATCTATCAACTCAACAGAACCTTCAAGACATCTATTCCCCTCTTCTTCATTGACACTCAACTATCCCCATCTTCTTCACTAAACATCCTTGGTCTGTCCTGTCACGATCGCTTACTTACTTACGATCGTACGATCCCAGTTATCTTTCCAAAAAAGTGGATGTTACACTGATCCCAGAAAGTTTTCAAGGTCTGGATTTTTAAAGGCTTCGAGTGCCTACCTGACCTATCCGAAATCACCAGAGTTACACCCTCTCACTCTACCTTTACCTTGGCACAGCACACCTGGAATCACCTCTAATACCAGATCAATGTTGGGGGAGTAGAAAACATGATTATTCTATGTTACAACCACATATATTAATACTAATGATAATTCACAAACAACATGAGGTAGTACATGTTGTTACATGACGTTCTCATCACTTCACACAACACCAGAACCCGTTTACACCTCCACCAGTCACAGAAATATTTCCCTCGACTGCAGGAATTTACTCAGACGCCATTACCACGTCCCCAGATGATAATTCCCATATTTCACCTCTTCAAACCTCACAGAATATCACCATCATCAACAAAGATTACCCATAACACCATAACATCATCCCCAAAATCACCAATACACTACAACACCAGCTTCCAAGGTCAACACCTCAAACTTCATTCACAAAATGGCTGCCAGTTTGACCTATGACCCCTCCGAACAGCATCACCTTCACAACTCAACAACCGAATTTCAGTGGACAAGAGCTCTTGGTACCACAAAAGACTCACTAACCTGATCCTGGATATTAGGGTTATGCCGCTACACCACTAATACCTCCACACAATCACTCCACCACCAATCCACACCAAGATTCTTCCCTGAGAGCCACCACCTTCTTCTCTACCTCACAACCTAAGGCACTCTACATTCCCCTCCTTGGAATGTGTTGTTGCCCACTCAAGCTCCTCTCATTTCAAATATATTTCCACCTCAATTATACTTCCTCCCTTATACATACAAAGATACAAAGAACTGAAATTATGAAGAGAACAATACTACATGATATAAAATGAGTAAATAAGCCTTACATTACTTATAACCAATAATAAGGATAATGTCCGAAAGGCAGGTAACCGGAACACAGGGGACACTAAGAAAACGTGTTCCTTTTCAAGGTAAACTCAGCCAATAATAACATGACAGTCCTTTACTTATAATTTAAACTTCTCATCTCTGGCTAAAACAACTTCTATGAAGTTAGGCATTCTGAGTCGTCTCTGCCAGTTTTTCCACCCCTCCAGCTGCTAACTCTGTACAGGGCCCTCTTCTTTATTAACACTCAACTATCCCTTTCTTCTACACTGAACATCTTGGTCTGTTCTTTACTTATAATCTAAACTGGAAACTTCACTTCTCATCTCTGGCTAAAACAGTTTCTATGAAGTTAGGTGTTCTGAGTCGTCTCTGCCAGTTTTCTCTCCCCCTTCCCCCCCCCAACTGTGAACTCTGTACAGGGGTTTTATCTGCCCATGTATGGAGTATGCTTCACTTGTATGGGGGTTCATACTGCTCTTTTAGACTGGGTGGAATCAAAAACTTTTTGTCTTATCAACTCCTCTCGTCTAACTGGCTGTCTCCAGCCTCCTTCCCATTGCCTCAATGTTGCATCTCTTGTTATTTTCTACCACTATTTTTATGCCAACTGCTCTTCTGACCTTGTTAACTGCTTGACTCCCCTCCTCCTGTGGCCTTGCTGCATAAGACTTTCTTCTTTCTCTCACCCTTACTCTGTCCACCTCTCTAATGCAAGAGTTAACCTGTATTTTCAGTCATTCATCACTTTCTTTGGTAAATTCTGGAACTCCCAGCCTGCTTCTGTATTTCCACCTTCCTATTGATTTGAACTCTTTTTTTAAGAGGGAGGTTTCAAGATATCGTTTAATTTTTGACTACCGGTTTTGCCTCTTTAGGGACTGGCACTTTTTTTTTTTTTCAGTTTTGTTGCCCTTGGCTAGTGTCCCTCCTACATAATACACACACACACACACACACACACACACACACACACACACACACACACTTGATACAAGCCCATCTTTATTTGCATGCATAACTTTCAATATATTACATTTCTTTTCAATGTTACTACTTTCCCTCTTTATTGTTATTCTTATTTCATGGCATCCTTTAACCACCATTTTCTTATCTTCAAATTCACAATTTTCCATAAAAATTCTTTCACTTGATCTTGTAACCTTTCTTTGTTTTTCTTTGCTTTAACCTTTCTCATCTCTCATTTTATTCCTCTCATCCTCATTTCCATCACTAGTTATCATATATTTTCATGTCTTCCTCCTTTGACAGTTTTCATGTCCCCACCATTACAGTTTCCACTGCCATTTGAGTACTAAATATAATTTTTAGAGGTCTCGCTCCATTTGCAGCATACTTGCCAAGCCTCTGAATTTCCTTTATTTGGTCTCGCTCCATTTGCAGCATACTTGCCAAGCCTCTGAATTTCCTTTATTTGCTCCACTATTTCCTCGTCTCCCTTGCTTACTACAGTTGCTACTATCTCCTTTACTTTCCTAAGTTTTTATCTTGATCTTATAGTCTTAATGGGTAATTTCTTCTCCTTATCTCCAAATATTCCAACACTCATCTTCTTATGTACTGTATTCCATACTATTTGGTCTTTTTCCTTTATTATCTTAACCACTTTTTTTTTCATTCTGCTTATCATGTTCCTCCTTTTGTTGTCTCAGTATTTCCTTCATACCAATCTTCTGTTTTTCTTTCTTCCTTCTAGCAATGGGCTTCCAGTTTCATTAAATCTTGCACTTTATCTTTCATGACATCCTCACTCCATTTATATTCCCTCTCCAGTTTATTCTTAAGCTTCTTGTTCTCTCTCTAAAGCCTTAATCTCATCCATTTTTATGATTCTGACCCACAAATTTTTGTATTTCTTTTAATTCCTTATATTCATCTTCCCTCTCCTCCTCTCACTGTTTGATATCTCATTTTTCTCAAAATGTTCTTCATATCTTCACCATTTATCTCTAACTTCCAGTTTCTCACTATTCCAGTCAGACCTCTCATCTCTTATACCTTTGCATAATCCTCCTCTCCTTTCCACAATCTCCTATTTACTCTGCCCACATTTTGCTCACCATCACTGAACCCATGGAAATCAACTGGGCTGCCAAAGAAAGGTGATGGCCCTTGCACTATCTTGACTTGTGAATGAGGTGGTTTATTTACATTTAGGAAAACTCATTGATCCATCAAAATCTTCTTCCAATAGTTAATTTTTTCACCTCACTTTCTACCTTACTTTACTGTTTTTTTTTTACTGGAGACAGGTATTGGTAGTAGCTGGAACCAAGATGGACACGTTCACCTGCCATGGTTGCCATGGTGTGTGATGGAAGCAGATTACAGATTTCATGATTAGTGATAGTTGACTTTTAGTTTGCAGTTCATTTGGCACTATTTGCTGTAACCAAGTTCATTTGTTTGCTGTATTCTTGTGTGTATCCTCAATGTGATACAGAATTTAATGTGATGACATCCAGACTTCATTTAATTATTATGGATTATTTTATTTATTTATTTATTTATTATTTTTTTTTATAAACACTGAGAAAACCTACAAGATTTCCATGTTGACTGGGAGTTGGTATTACATTATCTTTGTAGAGATTGAATGTGCATCACATTTCAGTATATTGATATATATTAGTACTGCATCATAAATTAGTACATGTATCAGTATCAGTAAATAGATCCTTTTCTATAATTTTTTAATAGAAATTCCTTCATTATCAATTTTTTTATGAAGGTTATTGTAAGAAAAGTATATTACAACACAGTTGTTTGAGTTATCATTAATTTTTTTTTTTTTTTTTTCAGCCTCAGTCCAAGGAAAGTGACCAAAGGATTTCATTACTAGGGAATAATTTCTCAACATTGGTTATTGGATAGATGAACCAACTTGAAAATCCATGTTACATTTCAGCATCTGTACATGTACAGTAATTGTCAATGAATTCCTGGTCAAGAATTGCTATGTGATGACTATGAAATGCACTGATATATTGAGTACTGTCTTTGCTTGGCAGGAGTAAACTCTCAGAGCTGATTGCCTGGCTTAGTAATGCATTGTGGTTACATGTACATACTTACTCACTATGTTCTTTTTATTCACCAACTATTTAAGATAGAAAACTTTATTTGCCTTCTGACAAGTACAGTATTTTATCTTGAAAAAGTAAAATTATTCCTGTTACTTACAATTTTCATGTAAATAACATGTAATGCAAATAACAGGAACATTATACAAATTCATTTAGTTGAATTATTGTGAGTCCTGTTTAAGATAATTTACAACACAATGTCCTATTTTTTGCTGTAAGACAACCAATATTTTATAAACTTTCACATTGCTAAAGGGTATGTTGTACACGTCACATGATTGATGATTAGACAAAGTAGCTATAGTAAAACTGGTCTAATTTATCTACTAGGGTGGGACCAGGGTGTGGGTACAGTGTTGAACTAGGTGGATCGCCTCCCAGGGGACACATGGCGGATGATTTGTGTCAGGGTGAAGTCACCTGTGCCTCATCATTCACAATGAGTTCAAAATATTATTTTTATTATTATTATTTTTCACTGCCTCATTGGGGTCTAGGTGATGCCCCAATGAGGCACTCTGGGTGGGTGTTGCCCTCCTCAAGGAGTTTTATTTTATTCTATTTTTATTTTTTGTTTTTATTTATTTTTTTTTTAATTAAGTAAATAATGTATTTCTCACTTGTAATTCCTTCAGATTAACTTCTAAATATAGTTATAGTACATAATATAGTTGCCCATCTTAAAACAGCTCTAAAAGTTAATGAGAATAAAATTTTCTTAGTAGCACTGTACATTTATACCACGTTTCTTTATTGATGTATAGATATTTACATATGATGACCTTACTTTTTTGTGGGATATCATAATATTTATGTGAAAATTGTATTTATTATTTCTCTATCTTATTTGTAGAGCTTTTTTAGATGTATCACAGAAGTTACTTGGTATAGTTTTAGGAAAAGTGGCAGTGCTGTACCCACACCCTAACCCCACCCTAGCTGCCAAATTAGTCTTATTTTACTATAAGTGACTAATGCTGATGTGTTGGCACATGCTAAGTTTTGTTCAGCATTCCACACATTAAGACAACTATTTGACTTATAAGAAAAGAAATTATCACTTTTATGCATGATGATAATGCTTTTAAAATATGTATTTCATAGGCTCTGTTAAAACTTTGATATGTAATTCATCTTTCTGTTCTGTTTTAGTGGAGAGTGATATGGTGGGTTGTTCTCAGCACTATTATATATTAAGAAATATAGTCATTATTCAAAAAATTCTTTTAAATAAAGATTGATATGATAAACCTATTGTGCCAGTTACAGCAGACTATAACAAGAAAATACATAAAGGTTTTGCTAGACCTTATGTGAGGTGATATAATAATTGATTTTTTTCCTTAATGCAAAAAAATGAAAAATAAATAAATAAATAAATAAATAAATAGAAAATTGAAAACCACTCAAATGCTCACTTGATGGGAAGTGCAATGCTCAGGTGTTGAAATATGACATTACTACATTTTGTTAGTATTATAATCTTATTATTTTATAATTATCATATCAGATAGTCAACTTAATAAACCATATTAACAAGGATAGACAAATGTCTATCTCTGGGTATCTGGACTCTTGGTGACAGTTAGGCTTTGCAGACATTCATAATCACAGCTGCAGTATGATAATTTATATGATTACATATAGTTGAATTGTTATATTCATAATATCATAATAATTGTTCAGAGAATGGACATAAATAAACCTTGGCCTTTATTAATAAAGACTTGCAGGAGCACTCCTAGGAGTCCTAAAAGTGCTTTTGTCCTTGACTTTGCTCTTAAGAGTAGAAATGCCACTAAAGTGCCAGCTTTTCTAAATGTACCAACATTATTTTGAATCAGTTATAACAAGATGTTACTCTTTTGGTGCTAATTTATGTTTATGAATTAATCTTGAGTATATCTAAATAATTCTAGAGCATTATTAAGAGGGATATGTAATTCCCGGACATGTCAGTAATTTGGCGGATTTTCTTTTTTTTTATTTGTTTATTTATTATTTTATTTATTTATTTATTTTTTATGTAGGAGGAACACTGGCCAAGGGCAACAAAAATCCAATAAAAAAAAAAAAGCCCACTGAGATGCCAGTCCTGGAAAAGGGTTCAAAGTAGTATTAAAAAATTGAAGGATAAGTGTCTTGAAACCTCCCTCTTGAAGGAATTCAAGTCATAGGAAGATGGAAATACAGAAGCAGGCAAGGAGTTCCAGAGTTTACCAGTGAAAGGGATGAATGATTGAGAATACTGGTTAACTCTTGCATTAGAGAAGTGGACAGAATAGGGGTGAGAGAAAAAAGAAAGTCTTGTGCAGCAAGGCTGTGGGAAGAGGTGAGGCTTTTTTTTTTTTTTTATGTAGGAAGGACACTGGCCAAAGGCAACAAAAATCCAATAAAAAAATATGCCCACTGAAATACCAGTCCCATAAAAGGGTCAAAGCAGTGGTCAAAAACTGATGAATAAGTGTCTTGAAACCTCCCTCTTGAAGGAATTCAAGTCATAGGAAGGTGGAAATACAGAAGCAGCCAGGGAGTTCTAGAGTTTACCAGAGAAACGGATGAATGACTGAGAATACTGGTTAACTCTTGCGTTAGAGAGGTGGACAGAATAGGGGTGAGAGAAAGAAGAAAGTCTTGTGCAGCGAGGCTGAGGGAGGAGGGGAGGCATGCAGTTAGCAAGATCAGAAGAGCAGTTAGCATGAAAATAGTGATAGAAGACAGCTAGATATGCAACATTGCGGCAGTGAGAGAGAGGCTGAAGACAGTCAGTTAGAGGAGAGGAGTTGATGAGACGAAAAGCTTTTGATTCCTCCCTGTCTAGAAGAGCAGTATGAGTGGAACCCCCCCAGACATGTGAAGCATACTCCATACATGGACGGATAAGGCCCTTGTACAGAGTTAGCAGCTGGGGGGGTGAGAAAAACTAGCGGAGACGTCTCAGAATACCTAGCTTCATAGAAACTGTTTTAGCTAGAGATGAGATGTGAAGTTTCCAGTTCAGATTATAAGTAAAGGACAGACCGAGGATGTTCAGTATAGAAGAGGGGGACAGTTGAGTGTCATTGAAGAGGAGGAGATAGTTGTCTGGAAGGTTGTGTCAAGTTAATAGATGGAGGAATTGAGTTTTTGAGGCATTGAACAATACCAAGTTTGCTATGCCCCAATCAGAAATTTTAGAAAGATCAGAAGTCAAGCGTTCTGTGGCTTCCCTGCATGAAACGTTTACCTCCTGAAGGGTTGTACGTCTATGAAAAGACGTGGAAAAGTGCAGGGTGGTATCATCAGCGTAGGAGTGGATAGGAAAAGAAGTTTGGTTTAGAAGATCATTAATGAATAATAAGAAGAGAGTGGATGACAGGACAGAACCCTGAGGAACACCACTGTTAATAGATTTAGGAGAAGAACAGTGACCGTCTATCACAGCAGCAATAGAATGGTCAGAAAGGAAACGAGATGAAGTTACAGAGAGAAGGATAGAAACCGTAGGAGGGTAGTTTGGAAATCAAAGCTTTGTGCCAGACTCTATCAAAAGCTTTTGATGTGTCCAAGGCAACAGCAAAAGTTTCACCAAAATCTCTAAAAGAGGATGACCAAGGAAAGCCAGATCACCAGTAGAGCGGCCTTGACGGAACCCATACTGGCGATCAGATAGAAGGTTGTGAAGTAATAGATGTTTAAAAATCTTCCTGTTGAGGATAGATTCAAAAACTTTAGATAGGCAGGAAATTAAAGCAATAGGATGGTAGTTTGAAGGATTAGAATGGTCACCCTTTTTAGGAACAAGTTGAATGTAGGCAAACTTCCAGCAAGAAGGAAAGGTAGATGTTGACAGACAGAGCTGAAAGAGTTTGACTAGGCAAGGTGCAAGCACGGAGGCACAGTTTCGGAGAACAATAGGATGGACCCCATCAGGTCCATAAGCCTTCTCAGGGTTTAGGCCAGTGAGGGCATGGAAAACATCATTGCGAAGAATTTTAATAGGTCTGAAGTAGTCAGAGGGTGGAGGAGAGGCAGGAACAAGCTCAGAATCGTCCAAGGTAGAGTTTTTAGCAAAGGTTTGAGCAGAGAGTTCAGCTTTAGAAATAGATGTGATAGCAGTGGTGCCATCTGGATGAAATAGAGGGGGGAAAGAAGAAGAAGCAAAGTTACTGGAGATATTTTTAGGTAGATGCCAGAAGTCATGAAGAGAGTTAGATCTTGAAAGGTTTTGACATTTTCTGTTAATGAAGGAGTTTTTGGCTAGTTGGAGAACAGATTTGGCATGGTTCCGGGCAGAAATATAAAGTGCATGAGATTCTGGTGATGGAAGGCTTAAGTACCTTTTGTGGGTCACGTCTATGAAAAGACGTGGAAGTGCTGGGTGGTATCATCAGCATAGGAGTGAATAGGACAAGAAGTTTGGTTTGGAAGGTCATTGATGAATAAGAAGAGAGTGGGTGACATGACAAAACCCTGAGGAACACCACTATTAATAGATTTAGAAGAACAGTGATTGTCTACCACGGCAGCAATAGAACAGTCAGAAAGGAAACTTGAGATGAAGTTACAGAGAGAAGGATAGAAGCTGTATGAGGGTAGTTCGGAAATAAAAACTTTGTGCAAGACTCTATCAAAAGCTTTTGATATATCCAAGGCAACAGCAAAAGTTTCACCAAAATCTCTAAAAGAGGATGACCAAGACTCAGTAAGGAAAGCCAGATCACCAGTAAAGCAGCCTTGACGGAATCCATACTGGCGATCAGATAGAAGGCTGTGAAGTGATAGTTGTTTAAGAATCTTCCTGTTGAGAATAGATTAAAAAAACTTTAGATGGCAGGAAATTAAAGCAATAGGACAGTAGTTTGAGGGATTAGAATGGTCACCCTTTTTAGGAACAGGCTGAATGTAGGCAAACTTCCAGCAAGAAGGAAAGGTAGATGTTGACAGACAGAGCTGAAAGAGTTTGACTAGGCAAGGTGCAAGCACAGAGGCACAGTTTTGGAGAACAATAGGAGGGACCCCATCAGGTTCATAAGCCTTCCAAGGGTTTAGGCCAGCAAGGGCATGGAAAACATCATTGTGAAGAATTTTTATTGCTAGCATGAAGTAGTCAGAGGGTGGAGGAGAGGGAGGAACAAGCCTTGGATCGTCCAAGGTAGAGTTTTCAGCAAAGGTTTGAGCGAAAAATTAAGCTTTAGAAATAGGTGTGATAGCAGTGGTGCCATATGATTGAAATAAAGGAGGGGAAGAAGAAGAAGCAAAGTTATTGGAGATATTTTTAGCTAGATGCCAGAAGTCACGAAGAGAGTTGGATCTTGAAAGATTTTGACACTTTCTGTTAATGAAGGAGTTTTTGTCTAGTTGAACTTGGCATGGTTCTGGGCAGAAATATAAAGTGCATGAGATTCTGGTGATGGAAGGCTTAAGTACCCTTTGTGGGCCACCTCTGTTATGTATAGCATGAGGGGCAAGCTGTATTAAACCATGGTTTGGAGGCTTTAGGTCAAGAAAAAAGAGTGAGGAATGTACACCTCCATGCCTGACACTATCACCTCTGTTATGCGCTCAGCACACAAAGACAGGTCTCTGACAGGGAAGCGGTAGTTATTCCAAAGAAAATCAGCAAAATACCTCCTCAAGATGTAAACAAAGTCCTGTTCTCCTTGTTGGGCCAACATACCGCTTTTTCTTAAGATGGATGCAGAGGACAGCTGCTGCTTCAAGAGTGAAAGAAATGAATGCAGTTATGAAACATTACTCCTTTTAAACTTCACATAGGAAAGAAAAAAATATAACAAAGGATTAAAACGATCCAGGAGTGACTGCCAAGGAAAAGAAGACTGTATGAGCAGACATTGTTGCCCATCTAAATTAAACATGTATACATACATATGTACTTTGTATAATATCTCTCTCTCTCTCTCTCTCTCTCTCTCTCTCTCTCTCTCTCTCTCTCTCTCTCTCTCTCTCTCTCTCTCTCTCTCTCTCTCTCTCTCTCTCTCTCTCTCTCTGTCTCTCTCTCTCTCTCTCTCTCTCTTGCATGAGTTAAGAGGGAAGTTTGTTTTGTCAACAAAGGCAGAATATATGTACATATGTGCATACATATGTGTGTGTTTGTGTATTACGCATACACACACACACACACACACACACACACACACACACATATATATATATATATATATATATATATATATATATATATATATATATATATATATATATATATATATATATATATATATATATATATATATATATATATATATATATATATATATATATATATATATATATATATATATATATATATACACACACACACACACACACACACATTCACACAGATGTGTATGCATGTATGTATGTATATTTGTTGACAAAGTAAACTTCACTCCTAACTCTGTAAAGTTCCTCTGAGGTACTTTTATCTTTTGCCCACTTTGAGAGTGTTTCTAGGAACAAACTCGCAATTTTGTGAGTCCTTTTAGGAGTTAAGAGCAACTTTGAAGGTATTCTTTATTTTGAGAATAACTTTTAGCTTTCAAAGTGTTTATTAATATGGGTCCTTGAAATACAGCACTAAACCCACAATTGGGCCATTCACAATGGTCTGGAAAAGCTGCCAGATTCACCAGCTGAATTTCACAAAAAATGTTTCGTATGCTGGAAAAAATTCTTTACATCATTTAAGTGTTATCAAACTAACTAATGAAATTTTAGAAACATTTTTAGCCACCATCATCAAACATAGAGTAAGAAATGTGGCAAAATGAGCTGAATACTATGCACATTATCTCAAGTTTTTGGATGTATCATAACCTTGGGACAAATACTATTTTTTCCTCTCTGTATAAGCTTACTTTATTCATTAAAGTTATACAATTAACATACTTTATAAATCCTGGCACATATGAAAGAAACAACCATGTTTTGATGCCAGTTTTTAGCAGGACACTAGTGAAAAATATCTGTTGATATCATGTCTCCCAAATGTCTTGGGAGTGCCTGCATGCAAGGAAGTCCCCACACACTTTGCCAATGTGCGAGCAGTCTCACCTCATGAATGGCCACCATCTTCTCATCAGCTAACCTAACCTAACCATACCTAACCTAACCAACCAAACCTAATCTGACTAAACTAGCTAATATAATGTGTTATAATAAATAGGGGACCATATCCAGTAGTCTGGTACAGGGTAGTTAGGTTAAGGTTAGGTTACATTAGTTAGGTTTGAGTTAGTTGATGAGAGGGTGGCAGCCAATCACGTGGCAAGACTGTTCACAGAGTGTGTGGGAACTTTCCTGCATGCGGTCTCTCCCCAGTGTCTGCCCTGAGTTGCTGCTTTCTTCTTTGGAAATGCAGCCCATTCTTTCACACCTTATCTTCTTTCCTGATATGTTCGTGCAATGAATTATAACACTTTTATAGACTGGGGTTTCACAGCAGCACTACAAACTCATATCTCACATCTCTGGTTTTCTGGATGTTTTGGTCGGTCTTTTCATGTCAGCACAGTTTTGGCTGTCACATTATCTCTGCAGTATCCCTGCACAATATTCCTGCAGTATCTTTGACTCAGGATTTGCTTGGGATTTGTTAGATAAAACATTAGTCCCTGTAATAACCAGTGAAAAATATTTAAAACTAAATATGTATCAGGAAATAATAAATGTGAAAACACTAATAGCCTAATTATAAGTATTTAGTATATAATAACAGTTCTGTAGAGTGTGCATCACCAGATCTTGTGGATAATGTTAGCATGAACACACTTAGGATGAACAATTTTTTAGTATATAGGTACAGTACATCAAGATATATCACAAGAGGCAGTTTTAGAATGTGCATCTCCAGAGAAATGTGGGAATATTAAAACATCCAGGGACCACCAGCAACTCAGACCATTGTGAATGTTCCAGTTGGATGTCTGTAGCAGAAAGCTGCCAGGGGTTGCCACCAACAGGAACTGTCTGACACTTGTGACAACACTCCCTATACCTATTGTCTGTAGAGAATCCACTTGTTATAACATCATTGAAAGTTATCAAAATATTAGGATATGGAAAAGTGCAATTTTTTGTTTATGGGATTCATTTCATTACTGTCTCATACAAGGAGAGACAGAGAGAGAGAGAGAGAGAGAGAGAGAGAGAGAGAGAGAGAGAGAGAGAGGGTGTTACTCTCGAATGCAGGTAATACAAAGAGAGCGAGAGAACAAAAAAGATCGGAGGATGGTAAAACCTCCAAGGATTTCTCTCTTCATCCTCCCTCTTACTCTTTCTCTTCCTCCTTTCCTTTCTTCCCTTTCTTCACCTCCCTTCTATTTCCCATATTATTCCTCCCTTAAAATAAGCTATCTTCCCTTCCCCAATTTTCTCTCATTTCCTCTCCCTTGCTGATTATTTTTCTCTTTTTCTCTTCCTTTCCTTTCTTTCATCTCTATTTCCTTCTCTACCTTTTATAACAAGCCCTTGTTTCTTTTCTTGGTTGTTGTTTTCCTTCCATTCTTTTCCTTCTTTTCCCCTTTTCATTTCTCCTTTCTTTATCTCCCTTCCCTTCAAAACATGCCTTTCTCCTTCTTCCCTTTACATTATGTTAAATTCTTCATATTTATCCTTCTAAACCTTTCTCCCCTTCTTCCTCCATTCTTTTTTCACTCAATACTTGTAGCCACACTGGCAGGTCTTCATTAGCTCTCAGGTGATCTGTTTTATTGATCACACCCATCATCATAAGGTCGAGGAAAGGTAGTTCTCTCTCTCTGACATTTATTGATGAGGTAGGGATGACCATAAGAACTGCAAAGTTCTCAGTTTCAATTTTTCATAAAATAACATTATACACTGATATTAAACACTTTCAACATATTACAGTATTCATTAACAATACATGCAATCAACTTGTCACTATGGTAATCAGTTTTTACTACAAAATTAAAGTATTTACCTCAGTCATTTTCCTGAAAGTCTTTGAATATGACTTGGCCATGAGTGATACCTGCAGGTGACCAGTGGATTAACCACACTCTACTAACAAGTGAGCATCAGCTTTGGTGCTTAATATAGCATTGAATACTGATACACATATTACACGTCTTCATGCAAACGGAAAACTATTGAACATTTCACTTATGATTACCAAGGAATAATGACATGAGGTGTACGCGCTTTACGTACAGTAACATGGCTCCCCAAAATTGTGTAACAATTTACCTTAAATTAACATTAGTATGTACCTTAAAAACTAGGATTAGCACATAATGTTTTGTTACACTGGCTCCTTGGCGGGGATTCTCCAATCTATTATTGTGCATCACCTTCTAACATCAATATTAGACTATGTACTGGCCTCTCTATGATGGTCCTGTTTTGCCTTTGTGTGTCTTCCCTGGTTGTCACGATTACAGTCTAACACCAGGACCTTAACCTTTCTTACTAGACCATCATGATCAGGAGATGCTTCTGTTATTCTTTCCAGTTTCCACTGGTTCCTTGCTACATTCTGATCTTTGATGATAACTATGTCATCTGCACTGATGTTCCTCTTTGGTGTTGTCCACTTATCTCTAAGTTGTAGAAATTGCACATGCTCCTTTCTACACCTCAACCAGAACTGTTTTGCTAGGTATTGTGCTCTGCGCCATCTCTTTATGCAATACAGGTCTTTCTTAGTAAAAATGCTTGGAGGAGGCAGTACTACCTTTGTTTTCATAGTTAACAAATTACTGGGTGTCAGTGGTGTAGAACTATCTGGGGAGTTAAGATGGTCCACAGTTAGAGGACAACCATTAACTATATTTTCAGCTTCTAAGAAGGTTCTCAGATCTTGGTCATCTAACTGTGTACCATGCTGATGAAGTAACACAGAGAGCACATTTCTCACTGTGTGTGTCTGCCCCTCCCAAACACCTCCCATGTGACTGGCATTGGGTGCATTCATGTTAAATACAATCCAGTCACAGTGGTCTTTCATGAGTTCTTGTCTGACTTTATCATTATCTAAATCTTTCAAGTATTTCCGTACTCTGATTTGGCTCCTACAAAGTTAGTTTCTTGGTCACATCTCAACTGTCTTACAGGCCCTCTTCATCCTACAAAGCAATTATATGCACTTAGGAAGGAACTTGTATCCATGCTGTTGGCTGTCTTTATGTGCACAGCTCTACATGCCATGCAAATAAAGAGCACTCCATATCTTTTAATCTCTTTACACCCCTCTTTGAGATAGAAAGGGCCAAAGAAATTTACTGCTGAGTATGTAAAAGAAGGTGATGGTTCTAGTCTGTCGATAGACAGGTCTGCCATCTTCTGTCTCTGTGTTGTACTTCTAACTTTACAAAAAAATAATGCACTTTAAAATATGCCTTGACACTAGGGATGATCCTCCTACTATCCAGTATCCACATGACCTGATTTCAGTTATGCCTCTGCCTTGATGATTTGTTCTTTTGTGGTGGTAGCATATTATCAGCTGGGATAAGTGTGATGTTTTGGGAAGGATGACTAGATGTTTGGATTCATCTGGCAAGTTAGAAAGCTTTAATCTTCCTCCTACCCTCATGATACCATTTTTATCAATGAAGGCATCTAACTTATAGAGGGAACTGGTCTTGTCTATCACTTTTGCTTCTTTGCCATTTTCCCCTTTAATTAAAGAATTATGGTTAGCAGCTGATTTCAGTACATTTATCTCCTTTTGGAATGCCTTTGCTTGCAGTTGTTTCATAATTTCATTTTCAGCTTCTGACACTTCTGCTACATTTACTGGTTCATATGTGTCTCCTTTTACTTTAGCACTGCCATCACCTTCTCCTTTGAAACTGTTCAGAAGCTTGAGCCATACAGCAACTGCCCTCTTTGCTTTAAACCAATCAGAAAAATACTCAAGTCTTTCTAGTATATCTGTGGGCTGTTGTGTACCTACAGCATGGCATACAACTTTCTTTACTTCAGCATCATTTTCATTTATGACCTTGTACTGGGGATGGCTATCCATTTCACTATGTTGCCAAAGGAATTCTGGGCCATTCCACCAGATCTTGCTATTACACAATTCATCTGCTGCCATGCCTCTAGATGCATGATCTGCTGGGTTATACTGTGTCTCTACAAATTTCCATTGATCTGGTGAAGTGTGATCTCTAATTGTTTCTACTCTATTAGCAACATATACATGGAATCTCTTTGCTTCATTTACAATGTAACCAAGGACTACTTTGCTGTCTTTCCAAAATACTTCTTCCACATTATTATAATCAAGTTCTGCCTTTAGGAGTTTATGGATTCTAACTGACATCACTGCTGCTGGTAGTTCTATTCTGGGAATTGTCATGGTTTTTAGAGGTGTGACACGTGACTTTGCCATTACTAATGCACAATGAATTCAGCCAGTCTTGCTAATTAATCTAATATATAAAGACTGGCCATATCTCTCTTGGCAGGCATCTGGAAAGTGATGGAGTTCAACCTTTCCTACTTTCCCAAAGTCATCAGGTTTGTAACATCTAGGTACCCTTAGCTGGTCTAGTTTGTGCAGCTCATCTTTCCATTTTATCCAATTAGGTTTATCATAATCTGGCACCTCATCATTCCTTTCAACTGCATTCTTACACAGTTCTTGTAAAATTTGCTTTCCAGTCAGTATGAGAGGTGACACTGGACCTAATGGATCATATATAGAGTTCACTGTTGACAGAATGGCTCTCCTGGTGAGTGGTTTGTCTTTCAGCTTTATTCTAAATTAAAATGTGTCAGATTTTATTCACCACTCAACTCCCAAAGTTCTTTCTATAGGCAGTGTGTCTTCATTCTTACTAAAATTCAAACTTTTAACTCCATCTGCTCTCTCATGAGAAGTTTCAGCTAATACATCTTTGTTGTTTGACAAAAACTTATGAAGGTTAAAACATCCCTTGTAACATAATTTTTTGCTCTGCTGAATAATGAGTGACAGCTTCATCCATTGTAACTACTGACTTCAAACCATCATCAACATAAAAGTTATTTCTTACAAACTTGGCTGCATCAGATCCACACCCATAGTCATCAGCAGTTTTCTTAAGTGCAAAGTTAGCTACACTTGGAGACAATGTTGCCCCAAACAGGTGAGCTGTCATCTTGTATTTAGCTGTCTCATTATTAAGGTCACCATTTTTTCCACCAAAGGAATCTTAACATGTCTCTATGTTCTGGGTTGACCTTCACTTGATGGTACATTGCTTCTATATCACATACAAGTGCAATGCTTTCTTGCCTAAACCTACACAACATTTCAACAAGTTTGTTGGTAAGGTCTGGGTGTTGTAACAGGTGACTGTTTAGTGGCTGGTTCCTGTAGTTTGCATTAGTCAAATACAACTCTCAACTTCTTTGGCTTTCTCAGATGATATATTCATTCTGGTACATTCCATGATGTGGAATGTACCAGATCTTACCATCATTCCTAACTAAATCCTTTGTTGGTACAACCTCTGCATAACCTTTGGTAATCATATCATCCATAAACACTTTATAATCACCTTTGTGTTGATTATCCTTCTCAAGTTTAGCTCTTAATTTCTTGAGTCTCTGCTCTGCTAATGGTTTGTTGTTTGGAAGCTTCATGTTATCATCTTTAAGAGGAAGGGTAACTCATAATGCCCATCCTTCAGCTGATGTACTCCTTTCATCTTACTCATAAACCTTTTATCTTCATATGATAATGGAGTGCCAGCTGACTTTCTATCACTGAAGTCAAGCTCAAACATATCTCTCACTTGAGAAGAATTAATTATCTCTTTGGTTTTAGTAGGAACCACTAAGAAATTAACCCTCTTTTCTTCATTGATTTCTACTTCTTGTGTCACTGTTCTATAAACTACCACTGTATCCTCCACTGGACTTGTATGAGGAGAGATTCTACCAATGATCCCCCAACCTAGCTCTGTCTTATGTGCATAGGGATACTTCTGACATCACCTGACATCTGACATCAATTTGCTCTTCTGCCATATGGTTTCTGCACAATCAAGACCAATGAGGAGTCCTATGTCAACTTTTGGGTCATATTTCATTAGTTTGTCAGAGACTGCCTTTAAGTGGGGCCAGTTATAAGCAGTCTCGGGCCTTGGTAACTGACTCCGTCCAGCTGAAATGTTTTCTGTTGAATATGCTGAAGGGATTAGTATTTCCACTTCTTCATTATAACCTCTCACTTTAAGTCCATGAATTTTGGTAGAATCAGTGATATGTTTTCCACTTATTGTGCGAATATTAAGTGACACTGATGGCCTGCCAGCTCCCAATTTATTCAGAGTGCTTTCCGTGATGAATGAAGCATCAGACTGCTCATCCAGCAGGGCATACACTAAAACTTTATTCTCTTCATTACTAACATGATGTAACCATACAGTAACTATCATGGTGTGCATGTCATGTGTCACTGATTCTGTCTCTTTGACTTTATTTGCTACTACTGTTGTGGGGTTTATCACTTTTAGGCTGAGTTACTTGTTCTGGCACCCTCTGGCTCTCAATTCTTATCATGTCATTGTGAAGAGCTGCGGGATGGTATCTCTGACATATTTTACATACTTTCCTTCTTCTACAATCTTTTTCCTTGTGACCCATTTTTAAACACCCTGTACATAACCATCTTTCTTTAGCAGATGTGTACCTGATATTATCATCAAGTTTGGCAAATTCCTTGCATTCATATAAATCATGATCCTTTTGACAGTAGTGACAGAACCGTCCTTTCCTTTCCTGCTCCTTGGGATACTGTTTGTTGGCTTGTACACTTACTTTACTTTGAAATGAGCACATTGGTTTTTCCTCAATTGATTTAGCCATGAAGGTTCTACTCCCTCTATTCTTTGTCATGGTATTTGATTCCCTTGGTTTCCATTTGGCTACTTTTGAGTTTTGATTCAGTCATTTACTTCCCTATTTACTGAATCCCGGGAAACAAAGGGATTACTTGCTCCTTTTGGTTCCTTCTGGATAAATTTACATAACATTTCAAAGGGTGGGTGGTGCTCTTCATCATTACTAGGAGTGCTGCTATTACTGTTAGTGTCGAGATATGTCAATACTTGCTTTCTCCATTCATGATCAGGGAGTTTTGCTAGCACCTTTCTCTGCTCCCTAGAGTCATTCAGAAATAACAAATAAGAAGTGTTCCATTGCAGATAGACAGCACTTCAAAAAATCTGAGAATGCTGTTAATGCTGGACCATTATGCTGAGAAATTGTTAGCCAATCTATTAACTTTTTTGTGTAAGCATCAGCTATGATACTTTTGTTTCCAAATCTCTCCCTAAGAATTTTCTTTGCTTACCCATAGTCAGCATCAGAGTTGAAGTGCATTAATGTTTTAATAGCATCCTTTGCCTCACCAGTTGTATACTTGTTTAAGTAGGCAAGTCTCTCTCTACTACTAGAAGTTCTAGATTCTACATAAATTTCCAAGTTTTTTTTTATCCAACTTGGAAACTCCATGGGTTCTCTACCAAAAATGTTAGGTTCTATTGGAGGGAGGCTCCACTTGGGATCAGGTATGTTAATTGCAAAACTTCCCCCAGGATGGGAAGAAGCATGACGATTCTGTCTCATATTATTAAGTATGTTGATATTACGAGTGTGTCTACGAGAACTTGGTACAAAACTTTGAGCTGTAGTGTTGAGATTCATTGCTTGAGGTTCACTAACTATTTGTCTATCTACTTCATTTGTCATCAATTCATTATCTCTATTGCAGGAGGTAGGTTCCTGTAGGTCATGGAATTTAACATATTTGTGAGGCATGGCATTATCACTTTGTTGATTTGCAATTGCTTGTGCTTTCATTTTATTTAGTGACTCCATGTATTGTTGAAGATAACTTTGCTTCCACTACACTTTCATCATCACCTGGAACCATTTTTACTTCTTTAACTAAGCTAAGGGCATTAAGTTCTACACTAGCGACTGCTAAATCTCTCTCTCTCTCTTTTTCTTTGAGAACATTGCTTCTGCCTCTGCTTTTGTCTTAGCTAACATAACTTCTGCCTCTGCTAAACTATCATGATATTCCATTTCCTTTCTAAGTCTGGCTACCATTGCTGCTGCTTCTTGCTTTCTTTGTGCTGATGAACATGATGAAGTAGATGAGACTCTGGAATGTCTAGACTGTTTGCTAGAACAAATTGACCTTTTGTCACTCTTGAACTCTTTTCTTTTACATTCTATACTTTCTAATATTTCATGGTGAACTCATTGGTTGTGTTCCAGCTCTTCATGTTACTCCTCTGACCTTTATGGCTCTAGCTCCACCAGTTTTGTGTATTCCACATAATACTGACGAAATGCCTTTATTGCTTCATTTGACATGGGCTCTAATTCAAAGGGGCTAATTACAATGTTTAGTCCTTTCCTAATTTTGCTGGTAACACTGCTCCATTTACACTTACAGGACTGCTTTTCCCTTGGTTACACTGACTTGATATTCCCTTCCTTTGTTGGTCAGCACTTGTCCCCTGACACTAACTTCTTCAAGTGGATCCTTGTCCACTTGCTCATCCTCACCTTCCCTAAGGCCATCTACGGCATTAATTTCCTCAGTATCAGACACATCTAACAACTTAATTGTGTCAATACTGAGACACTGAAAGAGCAATTAAAACTACCACTAGTATACTAGCTAATTGTGGGTAATTTTCGTTCACTTAGGCTACTCAATTCAGTGCACATACATAGTACCTATTATACTTTCTTGCCTGTGACCATGGGTTTTACAAAATGATGGCAAGGCACAGTGGGTAGAAGGGAGTGGTTGTCATCAAGGGTAGAGTTGACCCCGGGACCTCACAGGTCAACTTATAGGCTTATGTCAGCGTCCCCTTGTCCTGTGACTCACTCTTGCTATGGTCTCACATGGAGCCAATTTCTTGTTTGTGGGGCGAGTTCTTACTGTAGCCGCACCGGCAAGTCTTCATTAGCTCTCAGGTGATCTGTTTTACTGATCACACCCATCATCGTAGGGTTGAGGAAAGGCAGTTTTCTCTCTCTGACATTTATTGATAAGGTAGGGATGACCATAAGAACTGCGAACAAGTTCTTGGTCTCGATTCCTTATAAAATAACATTATACACTGATATTAAACACTTTCAACATATTACAGTATTCATTAACAATACAAGCAATCAACTTGGCACTAGAACAATCAGTTTTTACTACAAAATTTAAGTATTTACCTCAGTCACCCTCCAGCCCGTCTTTGTCTGAGCATGACTTGGCAATGAGTGACGCCTGCAGGAGACCAGTGGGTTAACCACACTCTACTAACAAGTGAGCATCGGCTTTGGTGCTTAATATACCATTGAATACTGATACTTATACATATTACACACATCTTCATGCTAATAGAAAACTACTGAACATTTCACTTATAATTACCGAGGAATAATGACATGAGGTACATGTGTTTTATGTACAGTAACAGTACTCTTCTAGAGAGAGAGAGAGAGAGAGAGAGAGAGAGAGAGAGAGAGAGAGAGAGAGAGAGAGAGACTGCATTAATAATACTAACGTTGTTACCTTGGACTAATTTATTATTTTATCATAATCATTGTAGTTCTACATTCACTTTATCTGATATCTTGGGACCACTCAGGTTTGGAATCTGTTGTGTAAATAAACAGTTTAATGTTAATTATGTTATAAGTGGTTAGAAATATTTGGGAATTGGCAACAGTGAAAAGCATAAGGAAGAAGCAAGGTTAGGAGTGGGTGCTGGGCATCCAGTCAGTTGGTCATTATTTTATTGTGTGGCTGCCACAACCATATCAACTGGTATTAGCTCCTTACTTTTGTAGTGCTTCATGGGCCTTGGTATCCAGGTTTGGTATAGTGTCAGCTTGTTGGATGGGGTTTTGCTGAGGGTGTCCTTCAAGTGACTTAGTCTGTCTGGGGATGTCCATAGCACAGAGCAGAGAGATTATTAGGTTGCTGGTCATTATTCCTCTGTGGCAGACCAGGGGGTTTCTTGGCTGGAGGTAGATGTGACAATTGTTTGTTTGTTTTTTCCTTCACCACTACAAGCTGTCTAGGCCTTTGATAAGTCAGAAAAAAATTAAGGTAAATAGTGAGTGATAAAGAAAAAACAGAGGTGCTCTCCATTTTTTTTTTTTTTTTTTTTTTTTGTTTTGCAGAAGCCTTTATTGCTGAAGAACAAGAAGTACCCATCTTAGAAAGTAAGAATGTTCCTACTCTTGTATCCCAACTTTCACTAGAGAATGTATAAGAGGGGTAATCACCAAACTGAAAAGGAACAAGTCATCAGATCCTGATGAACTACATCCTTGCATGTAGTTCATCAGGTTCTGAAATTGTCAGCTATTAAACCCTCTCACAAAATCCTTATCTTGGTTCAGCATGCCAGGAATCACCTCAATACCAAATCAATGTTGGGGTAGAAAACAATTATTCTATATAATAACAAAATATATTAATAATAATGCTAATTTACAAACACATTGAGGTAATACACATTACAGGAAACTAGGGAACAAATTTCTATCCTAGACCAACACAGGGTAATAATTCTTACACTCATTCACAATAGATTCCCCCTTTTAATCAGGCTCTTATATCGCCTCCCTTATTGCTTAAAGGTTATACACATCAATATCATCAATATATGACATTCCTGTCATTTCACAAAGCATCAAAACCCTTTCACTCTTTCACAGACAGCTGGAATATTTTCCTCAAACCTCACAAGACATCACCACCATCACCATAATTCACCTATAACACCATAACACCATCCCCAAAGACACCAATAATGCCACAACACCACTACAACCCCAACCACAAAATGGGTACCTCTCACCCCACCACCACCCCTCAGTGTTACATCATCAATACAACTCACAAGCCAAATTTCAATGAACAAGAGCTCTTAGTATAACAAAAGACTCACCAATCTGATCCTGGATATCAGGGTTATGCCACCACATCGGCAATATCTCCACATGCCTGCTCAATCACCACAACGCCACTCAATTTTATCCTGTGAGAATGCCGCCCCTTGTCTTTCCCTTTGGGCCTCTGTGCGTTCTGAAATTTTTGCTGACTCAGATACGAGAGGCAGACACGTATTGCCTTTCGCCTCAGCATATTCCACCTTCAAATACACCTTTTCCCTTACATATACATACATATAAAGAATCTAAATTATGAAGAAAATAATATTATATGATATAAAGTGAGTAAATGAGCCTTATACGAACTTATAACTAAGAATAAAGATCTGCATAGGAGGAAAACAGAACACAGGGAACACTAAGAAAATGTGTTCCTTTTCAGGGTAAACTTGGCAAATAACATGACAGAGGGAAGTAAGGAGTGGAGTGGCACAAGGCTCAATTCTTGGTTCACAGCTGTTTGTCATTTTCATCAATGATTGCATGATTGACGAAAATGATGTCTACCAGTAAGCTGATGACACTAATATTTTTAGGAGGATCAGATGATTGTAAAAAACTACCAGAAGAATGGACTGAAGTGTGACAACTTAAGTTTCATCCTGATAAATGTAAATCCATGGTAGTGGGCAGAAGCAATGTTGGTGACCATGGCTACACAAAGTTTTGCAAGCTGGAACAAGCAAACAAGGAAAAAAGTATAGGGGTGATCATTGAAAAAAAAAAAAAAATTGAGCTTTGCAGAACATTTGGCTAAGAAAGTTAACAAAGTCTATAGAATAGTGGACATCATAGGAAGAACGTTTTAACATCTGGACTTGGATATGTTTAAATCATTGTACACAGCCCTAATGAGACCACATTTAGAATATACCGTATTTCCCAGCACATTAGAGGCACTTTTCTTGGAAAAGAATATCAAATAATTACCGTGCGTCTAATGCGGCCATAGTAGAGATGACTAGGTCTGTAAGCCTAGGCCTATAGGTGTAGAGTTGAAACGGTAGTACGCTATGCACAAATTTTGTTACTATTAATAAAATTCTCTCTCTCTCTCTCTCTCTCTCTCTCTCTCTCTCTCTCTCTCTCTCTCTCTCTCTCTCTCTCTCTCTCTCTTCCATGGCTTCCTACCCCTTCCCTACCCTCCTGTCCCTTCCTTCCTTCCCTCCCCCTTCTCTGCCCTCCTCTTCCTTTCCTCCCCTTTCCTTGCCCTCCTCTTCCTTCCCTCCCCATTCTCTCTCTCTCTCTCTCTCTCTCTCTCTCTCTCTCTCTCTCTCTCTCTCTCTCTCTCTCTCTCTCTCTCTCTCTCTCTCTCTATCTCTCTCTCTCTCTGTATTTACCTAGTTGTATTGTACAGGGCATGAGCCAAAGCTCATTTTGTCCTGCCTCCATAACCATATTTATCCAGCTTCTCTTTAAACATGTGTACACTGTTTGCCGCAACCACCTCTTCCTAAAAGAATCTTGGTGAGAGAGAGAGAGAGAAAGGAGGGAGGGTGGGTGGGATAGAAGAATGGATGGAAGGAGGGAGGGTAGGGGGAGAAGGCCAGGAAAGGGAGAGGGAGGGAGTGGGGAGGGCAGGATGGAAGAGAGAGAGATAACACACACACACACACACACACAGCCGCTCCACCCAGCTAATTGGGCGCATCCACAGCAGCTCCAAGGATTTACCTAGGTTTTGGCTGTACAGGGAGGCCGAGCTTGATTCCTGTCTCCATGTGATGTGAGGGAAGAGGAAGTGAAGTGTAAATCGGGAAGTGGCCGAATGGGTGAAATGGGAGAGTACTGTATCACATTGTCAGTGATATCAAAAGGGAAGATGGTAGCCGGCACGGCAAGTATTTCCGAAAGTTACAAGGAAGACCTCAGTGTAACTCATGCAAAGGATAATATGGAGATAACCTTGGCCTCTTCTCCCGAGGTTAATACTTACATATCAGATGGAATTGAGTTTATAGAATATCATACAATATATATCAACTTCCGGAAATTTGTTCAAGCAAAAAAAAAAGAAAAAAAAAATCTCAGTAAAAGGTTAATGAACTGATGCATCCCTGCGCTACACCCTCCCCTTCCTGGTACTTGAGAGTCGTTGCTGGTTGGCGGGCGTTGGCTGCAGTGTCTGGCTGCCGGTGTAGTAGGTAGTGCTGGGCAGGATCCGACATTTTAGGATTCTTGGATCCGAGTACTTGAGCTTGTTGGATCCGTGGGATTCGGTTCCGGATCCGAGTACCTGCAGAGCGCGGGGAGACCAGTGAGAGAGAGGGATCCGCGCGGTACTCTTGTCCCGGCGGTACTCGGGATCCCGGCTGGTAATCGAATCCCAGGTCGCTCGCGGATCCCTTGCCGGTACTCGGATGCCGGCTGTAATCGAATCTCGGCTAGTAATCGGGTCCCAGGCTGCTCGCGGATCCCTGTTGGTACTCGGATCCCGGCGGTAATCGAATCCTGGCTAGTAATCGGGTCCCAGGCCGTTCGCAGATCCCTGTTAATATGGTATGGTGTTGCTTTGGTAATAGTGTCAAAGTTGCTTGTACACTCATCTTAGGCTGTTTTGGTAAATCGTGTCCCACCCAGCCAGCTCACGGATCCCTGCCTGTAAGCGGGTCCAAGCTTTCAAGTCAGTGCTCGGGTCCACGGCGGCTGGTTGCCTCACTCTACAGAGTTATCTCACCCTCGTATTTTACCTTCCAATGTGTTGTCATTATATTTCACAAATTTATTTTTGTTATGTATTGAATAATGAATATTAATTTGTTAGTTCTATAGTTGGTGATATTCTAGGTATACTTTGTTTAGAGTATGCAATGCACATTATTCATATGAAGTTGCTATAGGACGAAATATATATTAGTACAAGTATGGCCATCAGGAATTATAAGGGTTAAGCCCATGGATAAGGCGTCTAAAACCCTTGTCTTCTACGACTAACAGTGGCTGCAAATCTTCTACAATCATTCTAACAACTTCTGTATGGTGTTGCTTTGGTAATAGTGTCAAAGTTGCTTGTACACTCATCTTAGGCTGTTTTGGTAAATCGTGTCCTGCATCATTTTCCTCCTTCAGCTCGGCATATTTAAGGGGATGTCTGGTGCACTGTTTGATGAGATTGGAAGTCGTATTTCCACAGTACTTTATCTTTGCAAGTCAAACGGACAACCACATCCTCGTCTGTTTGGTGCATGTAGCTCCATATTGGTGTACATTTGGTCCGCTTGGCTGCTATTGTGCAAATAAGAGGTTTCCTTTAATCTAAAAGTGAATTTGTGGTCAATAATGCTGATGATTTACTGCTTCGAATGACACAAGGTACAGTTTCTTAAGTTTTCATGAAAGACATAGATTTTAAACGGAATATTTATTCTTAGTTTGGTAAACAAGGAATCAAGGTATATCAGAGATGTATTTATTTTAGAATTTTCGTGTAGAGGTAACTACTGTGCCAATTGTCACAAGCTCCCTCCTAGATTATGTCTCCGCAGCTACTGGCGCGAGTTGGTTAAGGCAATACAGGGGAACGGGGGGATATTACAAGTGGGGATAGAATGAAGAATAGGTGGGTGAGGAAGGGAATTGTAGTGTGAGAGAAAGTTGCTGGGGCTTGACCAAGGTGCAGAGTGATGTGCATTTGTTAGTGTCTGAGGGTGAGTACTCGCTCCAGGCTCTTGGAAGGGAGAAAAGATGAAGTTAAGCCAGGCCCCGCTTCTCCGCGCCAGGCCAGCTCCCGCGCCGACAGTCGCAGCACCCCTGCCCATCCCACCGGTGACAGAGTTGTTATATACGGCTCTAAATCCGAGTGTCAAGTTATTAATGGGGTGCCAAAGGATCAGTTTTAGGACCATTGTTATTTTTAATATATATTAATGACTTAGGAAATGAAATTACTAGCGATGTTAGTAAATTTCCGGATGATATGAAGATAGGTAGGTTCTTTAGGTCAGATTCGGATGCCATCGCCTTGCAAGCAGACTTGGATAGGATGAACGAATAGATAGACCGATGACAGATGCAGTTTAATATTAACAAATGTAAAGTGTTTACTGTTGATACAAGAGGCCCACACCGTAGATAAACAATAAACAACGAAGCTCTGGTAAGTTCAAGGAAAGAAAATTATTTAGGAGTTATAATTAGCTCTGATCTCCGTTTAAGAAAAAAAATGCATATGTGCTAGAAATAAAGCAAATCGGGTATCAGGATTAATTTTTGAGTGTTAAAAATGTCCCGAAGTATTATAAAAGTTATATTTGACGCTAGCCAGACTTCATCTAGATTATGTAGTGCAATTCTGGTCCCTATGTTATAGGAAGGATATAGATCTATTAGAACCAGTAGAAAGAAGAATGACTATAAGGATACAGGGGATGAGGGGTATTTCTTATGGAACGTGACTGAAGCTATTAAATTTACATTTCTTAGAGAAACGTAAGTTAAGAAGGGACCTGATACAAGACTTTTAAAGTAGTATAGTGGTTATAACAAGGGTGACGTAAGCAAAATTCTCAAGATCAGATAGAACAAGATCAGATAGAACAAGAAATAATGGGTTCAAGCTTTACGAAATTAGGTCAAAGTAAAAGATAGAAAGGAATTAGTTCTCAAATAGAGTAGTAGATGAAGGGAACGGGCTTAGTAATCAGGTTGTTGGTGCTGAGTCATTAGGAAGTTTTAAAAGATTAGACAAATTTATGGTGGGGATGATATGTGGAAATAGGTATGTTACATAGAGGGACTACCACGTGTAGGCCTGGTGGCTTCTTGCAGTTTCCCTTATTTTTTACATGTTCTTACGTTGTCATGCTGGAAGACCCAGCAAGTCAGCTGTTGAGTCTTGTCTTGATATTCTTATTCTCATCAATGTCTATGCATTCTTGTCACACCGCGCTATCCACTCTGGTTTCAAGCCTTTCGGAACAGATTTTCGTATCCGTCTCGAATATGATGGTGACTGTCTTCATTTGATGGAGCAATGTAGTTGACAGTGAGAATGATTATCCCAACGTCTTCATTGATACTGAAGAACTTGCTTCCAAAGTTCGGCACGTCCCTACACCTCATTGGTTTATGGCATATTATAGGGAAGGCTGAGATAACTTTATTCACTCTGCTAAGTATCTAGAAAAAAAGAGACGAGTGCACCTACAAGTAACCTCAAGAAGTATGGTAAAGGTGTGTTGATCTTAACTAAGGATTTTGCACAGGCCGCAATGCTCCTCCATCTACTTTGCCCTTCTGATGGGATCTTTGAATCCATGAAGCCATACTGAACATTTAATTACTGCAATGGCCATATCTACAACCAGAACCTGTATGAATTCTCAGAAGATGACATTCTTCATTTGTATCCAACGAGTGGCAAAGATTAAAGGAAACAGTAACATGATCACGCTCACCTTTTATGGTTCTTATCTCCCTGAGCGTGCAAAGATGGTTTTCTTTCTCTGCCAGTAAAGGCTTTTGTTGACCATCGTTTATGAGTTCGGTCAGAGAAGGAAGAACTATACAAATCGCCCCCGGTGCCAGTCACTGTTCTGCTCTCGAATGACACCTTTCTCCTGAGTGTGAATCGGAAAATTATTGCTTTTAGTGTAGGAGGAAGCTCACCCGCTGCATTCTCGACAATGTCTTGAACAGGATATTTTTCAACAAATATCCAATAAAAAAATAAAAAAAAGCCTATACAGTTGCCGGTCCCCGAACAGGGTCCGAAGCGGCAGTCAAAAATTGAAAGGATAAGTGTCTTGAAACTTCCCTCTTGAAGGAATTCAAGACATAGGAAGGTGGAAATACAGAAGGAGGCAGGGAGTTCCAAAGTTTACCAGACAAAGGGATGAATGATTGAGAATACTGCTTAACTCTTGCATTAGAGAGGTGGACAGAATAAAGGTGAGAGAAAGAGGAAAGTATTGTGCAGCGAGGCCGTGAGAGGAGGGGAGGCATGCAGTTAGCAAGATCAGAAGAGCAGTTAGCATGAAAATAGCGGTAAGAGATAGCAAAAGATGCACTATTGTGGGGATGAGAAAGAGACTGAAAACAGTCCGTTAGAGGAGAGGAGCTGATGAGAAGAAAACTTTTGATTCCACCCTATCTAGAAGAGCGGTATAAGTGGAAGCCCCCCGGACATGTGGAGCATACTCTATACATGAACGGATGAGACCCTCGCACAGGGTTATCAGCTGGGGGAGGTTAAGAAAAACTGGCGGAGACGTCTCAGAACGCCTAGCATCATAAAAAAAAGATTGTAAGAAAAGGACAGACCGAGGATGTTCATTGTAGAAGAGAGGGACAGTTGAGTGTCACTGAAAAAGAGGGGATAGTTGTCAGTAAGGTTGTGTCGAGTCGATAGATGGAGGAATTGGGTTTTTGAGGCACTGAACAATACCAATATCAATACCCAATCAGAAATCTTAGAGAGATCAGAAGTCAATCGTTCTGTGGCTTCCCTGTATGAACTGTATACTTAGTGAAGGGTTGGACGTCTATGAAAAGACGTGGAAAAGGGCAGGGTGGTATCATCAGCGTAGGAATAGATACGACAAGAAGTTTGGTTTAGTAGATCATTGATGAATAATAGAAAGAAAATGGGTGATAGGACAGAACCCTGAGGAACACCACTGTTAATAAATTTACCACAGCAGCAATAGAATGGTCAGAAAAGAAACTTGAGATGAAGTTACAAAAAGAAGGATAAAAGCCGTAGGAGGATAGTTTGAATATCAGAGTTTTGTGCCAGACTCTATCAGAAGCTTTTTATATGTCTAAGGCAACAACAAAATTTCCACCAAAATCTCTAAAAAGAGGATGACCAAGACTCAGTAAGGAAAGCCAGAAGATCACCAGTAAAGCGACCTTGATGGAACCCATATATAGAGGGGACCTGATAGAAGTCTTCAAGTGGTATAAGGGTTATAACAAGCAAAATTCTTAGGATCAGCAACCAGGATAGAACACGAAATAACGGGTTCAAGCTTGAAAAATTTAGGTCTAAAAAAGATATAGGAAGAAATTGGTTCTCAAATAGAGTGATAGATGAGTGGAACGGATTCAGTAATCATGTTGTTAGTGTTAAGACATTAGGGAGCTTTAAAAGGAGATTAGACGGGTTTATGGATGGGGATGCTAGGTGGAAATAGGTAGGTATATTTCATACAGTGACTGCCACGTGTAAGCCTGGTCGCTTCTTGTAGTTTCCCTTATTTCTTATGTTCTTATGTTCTTATGTTCATATTGGCGATCAGATAGAAGGTTGTGAAGTGATAGATGTTTAAGGGTCTTCCTGTTGAGGATAGATTCATAAAATTTAGATGGGCAGGAAATTAAAACAATAGAACCGTAGTTTGAGGGATTAGAACGGTCCCACTTTTTTAGGAACGGGCTGAATGTAGGCAAACTTCCAGCAAGAAGGAAAGGTAGATGTTGATAGACAGAGATGAAAGAGTTTGACTAGGCAAGGTGCAGGCACGGAGGCGCTGTTTCGGACAACAATAAGAGGGACCCCATCAGGTCCATAAGCCTTCCGAGTCTTTAGGCCAGCGAGGGCATGGAATATATCATTGCGAAGAATTTTAATAGGTAGCATGAAGTAGTCAGAAGGTGGAGTAGAGGGAGGAACAAGCTATGAATCGTCTGAGGTAGAGTTCCTAGCAAAGGTTTGAGCGAAAAGTTCAGCTTTAGAGATAGATGTGATAGCAATGGTGCTATCTGGTGTTATAAAGGAGGGAAAGAAGAAGAAGCAAAGTTATTGGATATATTTTTGGCTAGATGCCAGAAGTCACGAGGGAAGTTAGATCTTGAAAGATTCTGACACTTTCTATCCATGAAGGAGTTTTTGGCTAGTTGGAGGACTTGACTTGGCATGGTTCCGGGCAGAAATATAAAGCGCATGAGATTCTGGTGATGGAAGGCTGAAGCACCTTCTGTGGGCCATCTATCATGTATAGCACGAGAACAGGTGTGTGTATATATATATATATATATATATATATATATATATATATATATATATATATATATATATATATATATATATATATATATACAGGGTGTCACGCGAGTTAAGGTACATACTTCAGGATAAGACAGTTCACGTAATTCCAAGATGAAAATAGTGTATACACATGTTGTGTTTTACTTTATTTTTGCGAGAAATTAACGTCTAAGTTGTGTTTTGCGGGAGCACGCTCACCTAGATGGGTTGTCACCGCCTTCCTTCCTTCCTCGGCTTGCTACGTACTCCAGTGACGCCGCGCGACATTAAGTGATATTTTTTTATGTACAATCTACGCTGTCAGAGCCTTACAGAAAACATTTAGCAAATGACAGATTAAATGAAACAATGAAGAAAATGTACAGGTAACACAGTTATGCAGTTGTTGGTAAGTGCTACTTTTTAAACATACATGGCAACTCACTGCAGCTGTCACGTCACCCCAGTGACCCCCCTAAAGGCCCCCACACACGATCAATTTTTTCGTCAATTAATTGATATCAATTTATTGACGTCAATGAATTGATGTAAAAAATTGACCGTGTGTGGGGGACATTGATATCAATTTAATTGAAACAATTTCATTGAATGAATTCATTGAGAGATCAAAACTCCTTTGATATTTATTGATGGGTCTTCAATACAATAAATCGCAATGTGATACTGAGACGCGCATTTGGAGAAATGGCTTCTCGCATGGTAGTATTTTGTTTGACTATCATTGGCATCACTAAATTTAGAAGTTCGTCGTAAGATTCGGCGTCCATTCTGAGGAAATTCCTGTAATCCTCTGGCTCTTCGTCCCTTAATTCCCTCAGCAATCGTGTATGTCCTAGTTCCCTTCCACAGAGATACCATTTCTTCGCCCACTTACTCCTCTTCTTTCGCTTTGGAGTGTTCAGAGCAAGCACTATTCCTAGAACCACAGATGCTTTCATCTCGAAATTATGAATCAAACTGAAAATTGAAGTAAAATCATTGACCGTGTGTGGGCACAGTGATTTCCTCAATTTTATTGACGTCAATAAATTTATATCAATTAATTGACGAAAAAATTGATCGTGTGTGTTGAGTCTTGATACCATAGTGACAGGCCTCGTCAATCAGCTGACTGCTAAAGTGTATTTTTTTTGCTACGGTGAAGATGTCTTTCACATTCAGTAGCACTGAGTATTCGGACATGATATTCATGTCATGACATGATATTCATGACATGATATTCATTCTGTGATGGGAATGTCTGGGCTGCAGCAGCAGAACAGAGGCAGGTACCTCAAGCAGAAGACACCCAAATAGCAGAGTGTTCTACAGATTGTGCCAGCATCTCTGTGAGAGCTGTTCCTCTGGTACTTCTACAGCAGCTGAATGTACTGGAGCAGCTCAAGCCGGTACCGTCCAGGTGACAAAACGAAGCCCACCATCAGTACAAGAATACAAACTGTTACTGTATGTAAAGCGTATGTACGAGTACCTCATGTCATTATTCCTCGGCATTTATAAGTGAAATGTTCAATAGTTTTGTGTTTGCATGAAAACGTGTAATATGTGTAAGTATCAGTATTCAATGCTATATTAAGCACCGAAGCCGATGCTCACTTGTTATAAGTGTGGGGTTACCCTGCTGGTCGCCTGCGGGCATCACTCACGGCCAAGTCGCGCTCAGACAAAGACGGGCAGGATGGTGACCGAGGTAAATACTTTAATTTTGTAGTAAAAACTGATTGTCATAGTGCCAAGTCAATTGCATGTATTGTTAATGAATATTGTAATATGTTGAAAGTGTTTAATATCCGTGTATAATGTTATTTTGTAAGAATTGAGACCGAGAACTTGTTCGCAGTTCTTACGGTCATGCCTACCTCATCAATAAACGTGTCAGGGAGAACTGCCTTTCCTCGACCCTACGATGATGAGTGTGATCAGTAAAACAGATCACCTGAGAGCCAATTGATGCCCAGCCGATGCCGCTACACAAACATAAAGGGACAAAATTCACGAAACACAGGACAATTTGACATCATTTAGAAAGAATATCGTATAATCTAAAGGAACTGGAATAGGAGTGACTTGAACATTGGTCAGTCGTTGTGAGTTGCCATGTATATTTTAAAAAGTAGCACTTGACAACCACTGTATGGCTGCATTACCTGTACATTCTCTTCACTGACACATACAAAAATTTAATTTGTCATTCGCTAACGGTTTCATGTAAGGCTTATACTGCGTAGATTGTACATAAAAAATATCACTTAATGAAACAAGGCGCTAGTGGCATGCGCAGCGAGGAGGGAGGCGGTGGCCCACTTAAGTTGCCGCAACACATAACTTAGACGTTAATTTCTTGCAAAATAAAGCAAAACACAGCATATGTGTATATATATGCTGTGTGTGTGTGTGTGTGTGTCTGTGAGAGAGAGTGTATATATTATATATATATATATATATATATATATATATATATATATATATATATATATATATATATATATATATATATATATATATATATATATATATATATATATATATATATATGTGTGTGTGTGTGTGTGTGTGTGTGTGTGTGTGTGTGTGTGTGTGTGTGTGTGTGTGTGTGTGTGTGTGAGTTTGATCTTTTAAGAATATACGTTGAATTTATCCTTCACCATGAAATCTTTTATTTCTTTTTTTTTTTTTTCATGAGTTGTTTGCATGTCTACAAACCCATAATATATTTCTAAATAAGTAAAAAAAAAAAAAAATTATCTTGACTTAGAAAAAAAACATAAATCACAAGCTGTCTGGTAGTGTAGCCTTTTAGAGATGTCTGTTTCGTAGCGAGTTCGAAATTAATTACTGATTAAAAGTGACAGGTCTCGAGAAACTTTAGCGAAGTGAAGGACGCAACCTTTACGAGCCTTACAAAGCTGACGGGTCACTGAGTGTAGATTAGCATACAGCAATCTGTTGTAGGATATATATATATATATATATATATATATATATATATATATATATATATATATATATATATATATATATATATATATATATATATATATATATATATATATATATATATATATATATATATATATATATATATATATATATATATATATATATATATATATATATATATATATATATATATATATATATATATATATATATATATATATATATATATATATATATTATATTGTCTGTGTATCTCTTTGGCCTACATGTGATACATTTTCATCCAAAACTCCTCCGAAAATTGTCAGGACATAAGACTCTCCATGTCCTAGCATTATTTCCTTGCATATAAAGCGCATGAGGTTTTGGTGATGGAAGTCTGAAGTACCTTTTCGGGCCCCCTCTCTATTATGCATATCACGAGAACAAGCTGTGTTAATCCAAGGTTTGGAAGGTTTAGGTCGAGATAAAGAGTGAGGAATGTACGCCTCCATGCCAGACACTATCACCTCGTTTTGTGCTTGGCACATAGAAACGGGTCTCTGACACTTAAATAATAGTCATTCCTAGAAAAATCAGCAAAATACCTCCTCATGTCCTCCTAATAAATAAAACGCTATCAAAACTCTCTTATATCGTTGCTACATTTTATCCTTTAACTGGTTTACGTTTGACAAGGCGAACTTTTTAAGGATATTTTTCCATAATAATGGGTTTCCGTTACACATCATTAATAATGCCATCTACATTTGTTTTTTTTAGAAAGTAAATTTAATCGATCCTCCTCTAATGACACACAGACCACACCTAAGAAATACATAAAATTACCTTACTATGGCTACTTTAGTTATACCATTAGAAAAGACTTAGTTCAGTACTTAAAACACTATACCCTGACACCAAGTTCATCTTCATCTTCACCGATGCTTTTACTCTCTTTCTTTAAATTCAAAGACATTATTCCTATTGGACTTATCCCCAACATCATTTATGAATTTACTTGTTCGAGTTGTAAGACTCGATATATTGGAGAAACCAAGAGTAATCTAACACATAGAATCAGTGAACACACAGGTAATTCGATACGTACACAGTAGCAGCTCATCCTCTATTCTCAACAATAAGAATGCGCTCACATACACATTATCCCCCATTTACGGAGAAGAATCTCAGTATATTAGATAAAGCTGACACACATACAGGCATTAAAATATTAGAATCTATCTCTATTAGACACTTGAAAAGCGAATTAAATAATGAATTATCTTCATCACAACTATACTTTTTATAAACTCTGCTCAGAGCTTTGGGTATAGGAGGTCGTAACCAACCTATCTCACGCACCTACTTTCTTTGTCAGTCCTCACCACACCACCAGCGAGAGCACACAAGGTCTGTTTACAACATTTCACCCCTACTTTTCTTCTTGTTTTTGCCTGTATCAGTGTTTCATATTATATATCACTACTGTCTGTGTCTTGTTTATTTTATTATTTTTTTATTACTGTACTTGTTTATTTTTTTCATTCTTTCGATTTACCTAGTGTTTGTCTTTCTTTGACCCATTCGCTGCTCACATTGCTATCCCCTCTATTAGTTACTAAATTGTTTTTTAATGTATAGTATGATATACTAAATTTATTTATTTATTTATTTTTATTTATTTATTTATTTATTTATTTATTTTTTTTTTTTTTTTTGCCTGATGATGCCTTCTGTGAGAGGTGAAACGTTGCAAGCAATAAACTGAAGAAGAAACTCTGGATATATCCCTGTTCACCTCATACACACACACACAAATATATATATATATATATATATATATATATATATATATATATATATATATATATATATATATATATATATATATATATATATATATATATATATATATATATATATATATATATATATATATATATATATATATATATATATATATATATATATATATATATATATATATATATATATATATATATATATATATAATGCCAGTCAAACTAATTGAGGTCATTAGTCTGTTTTACCAACCTACAGACAAGGGAATACTCTAACACTTACACCTACAGCTGTGAAAGGATCGACAACCATGCTGAGGGAGAATTATAACAAGCAATAACGTATATGTGGTCAAGGTATAAAACCCCACTGGACAATCGCCCTTGTAACAAATTCTCCCACTGTCCAATAGTATGTTATAGCCTCAAGCCGAGCAGTGTCATTTACTGCCTCCTGGATGGCAGGCCTTGTCAGGTCCTGAGGAGAGAGTAAAGTTCACTACACAGCTTTTCACTTAAGTCCTCTGGAAATCAAGCACCCTCCAGGAGCCTGATGCATTAGCATTTAACACTAAGCAAGCTTACTAAACAAAAAAAAAAAAACACGACTACAAACTAGTGCCCACGAAGACACCACTCACCATACAAAAAAAACTCGGCACACACACACACACACACACACACACACACGCAGCATACACACACAGTGCTAGCAGTTATGTTGAAATTTTCTACTCTCCAGCCAGTCCCCCCTTCCCTATTTAATTTAAGAATTTCCCTTTATCCCCTCTTGTTGAGCCTCACATAGTTATTAGTATAAGAGTTTTCCTTGACAATAAAGTAATCAGTATTCATTCAATCCCTATAGTTTAGTCACTAGAATTTTCAGAAATAAAGTGTTTTATTCATACAAACCAGCGCAAGTTGCAGCGAGCGAGCAGGCAGGTGTATGTATGTATGTATGTCTCCACCCAACCCACTCTCTCATACCCCCTCGTAGTAGCAATGTAGGAGAGGGCGTTTTGGCTCATGATCTCAAGTTAGTCACAGTCCAGCTACCACTCAAGATAGACATACAAAGACAGACAACGTGGTCTGGAGGAGGCTGGGGGGATTTTTATAGTTAGGTCAGTTGGTTTAAGGAGATCATTGAGTAATTACCAGCCGCACGCCCCAGCCTATCTAAGTAGCTTTAGGAGTCTTCTCTGTAGTCTGCCTCTGAAAATAGTTATTTGTAACACATTGATATTGGAGTATGTGGCTCCTCAGCGGGGCTAAAGCCAGCTGAGTACTTTGTGACAGAGTGAGAGGTGAATTACCCTCCTCTTTGCTTAGGGGCACCTGTCAGCATTCGTGTCACTTTGTCTGTCTACTTTTTTTGTGTTAAATGCTACTGTTGCGTGAGGTTGGTCAGCCGCAGAGAACTTAAGTGAAAAACTGTATAGTGAAATTTACTCCATCCTCAGGCCCTAACAATGCCTGCCGTCTAAAGAGGCTGTAATTGATTGATTGATTTAGCTTATGGCGTCGCAACATTGCGGTCATATGGCGCTGCTACAAAATTTTAATAGCAATAAACATTGCAGTTTAAAATATTGATATTAAAACCAAAATTATAGGTATGGTAAAAATGTTAAAAGACCACTAAAAATTAAATGCTACTGTCGGTTGAGGTTGATCAACCACAGAGGACTTAAGTGAAGAGCTGTGTAGTGAAATGTACTCCTTTCTCAGGGCCTAACAATGCCTGCCGTCTAACAGGCTGTAATTTATTGATCAATTTAGCTTATGACGTCGCAACATTGCGGTCATATGGCGCTGCTGCAAAACCTTAATAGTATCAAACATTGCAGTTTAAAATACTGATGTTAAAAAAAAAAATATATGGGTATGGTGAAAATGTTAAAAGACCACTAAAAATTAAATCTGAAAAAAAACATAGGAAGAACTATAAGAAACTTTGTGCTGAAAATGAGAGGGCTGGTATATTAATGTTTTAACTATTTGGTTTGATTTAAACTGACGGCGTACTGACCCCACTGACCCAAACCACTGTTTGGGTCAGTGGGTTTGGGTTTGAACAGCACCAGATATCTGGTGTTGTTCGTTATGTGCCAAAGACTGACCAAGACTTCTGGCGTTGTTCATTACATGCCCAAGACACTGACCACTGACCCAGATCCCAAGACCTGGCATTGTTCATTACGTGTTTTCCTCACTTGTTGTCATGTTCTCTGATAAAGTTATGCCCAGTACTATATTACTAGTAAAATAGATTAAACAAGAACAGTTGAAAGATAATCTATAATCTGTCTAGAAGATCTGCCTTCTCCACAAAATTAAGGACCTCATGCCCTCTTTCCAAGTATCAGCGACATCTGGAAAATCCCATCCTCATTGTGACAACGGAAAAGACATTGCTCCTGCAGCTCCACCAGACTGGGACTCTCCACTTGAAAGTGTCGCACCGTAAGGGGGAGCTAAACAGTCATCACAAAATGGCTGGGTTTCTCGTTATATGAGGTAACCACAAGTGATATGTGTGTGACCCATATAGAGACAGGCCAATACAGTCTCTGAGTGGCGCTTCCAGGAGGCTGTAAACGACATTACTCAGCTAGAGGCTATAAAACGCTGTTGGACATTGGATAGATTTGATACGAGGGCGGTAGTCCAACGGGATTTTATACCTTGACCCTATATGTGTTGTCTCTTATTATAATTCTTTTCCCTAGAACGTGGCTAGCGACTCTTACCCAAATGGAAATGGTTGTTGTATTATTTCCTTGCCTGTGGGTGGAATAAACAGACTGGCAATCTCAGTTATGTAATTCACTATAAGAGGCCAGAAGGACCCTGTGGAGGTGAATTAAAAAAATATGTTTTATTTTTAGGGAATTAATTATTTATGTATTTTTCACGAGCATTAATAGGAGATCCTTTAATACTGTACTTCTATTGTTGAAAAGTATTCAAGTTTTTTTTTCTTTGGAAAATATACATGTAAGTTTTGTTACTCTTAAGGAATTGATTATTTAGATGTATTTTTTGTAAACAAAATCTACCTACACACATACACACACACACACACACACACACACACACACACACACACACACACACACACACACACACACACACACACACATTTTTCACATTGGTGCATTATATATAATGACCAGTACTTGACAAAAATAATGTCCCTACGAGTAGCAACTTAACATCCGATAAACAAACTGATATAAATTACCTTCAGATATTCCTCTTTCAACACATTGTATAATGGCCTCGTAGGTTTCAGGTATTATGTGGCTAAGGTTCTGCTTTGAGATTCTTGACGAATACTGAAGGTTTGTGCATGATCCTCCGGCTGCCAGAAAGCGAAGGGTAGCCTCCAAACGAGCTCCTGGAGAGATAGTTCCACGAAGATGGCTGTCCTCCTTGCTTATCAGTTGTTGAATCTTTGTGAATGAATTAACACGCATTCTAATGTAGTTCCTAAAATCATCGTGGCATTCACTTGAATGGCATTCACTTTCAAGTTCAGAGAAAATTTATGTGAAACCTCCCCTTACACTCCGCCTGGAAATCCACTCCTTGCACCAAAGCCTCGTTTTCATATATATATATATATATATATATATATATATATATATATATATATATATATATATATATATATATATATATATATATATATATATATATATATATATATATATATATATATATATATATATATATAATATTTTTTTTTTTCCAACTTTGTACAAGCTGCTCCCGCAATGCACAATAAAAGTGTCTTGACGAGCACTGTAAGCGGTGACAGCATCCATACGTACAACAGCTTCGTCACTGCAGATGCCGCTAGCTAGCTCCGCGGCGTGGCAGAGCGCTGGGCAGTGTATTCATTAGTGTGGACGTTTACCACCCCCCCATCCTCTTGTAACCCTGTGTCATGCAGCGCGGCATGAGGCATAGTGTGCACGTGGCCTTAGTCATTTCTGTAATATAAGGACCAGAACTGCACTGCATAATCTAGATGAGGTCTGACGAGCGACAAACAACTTCAGGACTTCTACTTTTAACACTCCTAAAAACGAGTATTTTTAACAGTTTTCACCTGTACCTAGACTTTAGTAAGACATTTCAGACGTGTCCCATCAGAGGTCCTTGAGAAAGGATAAGGCGCATGAGATAGACGGGAAGGTGTTAGGCTGCAAAAGGGCGTAGGTAGGCAACTGGTGACAGAGTTGTTATATACGGCTCTAAATCCGAGTGTCAAGTTATTAATGGGGTGCCAAAGGATCAGTTTTAGGACCATTGTTATTTTTAATATATATTAATGACTTAGGAAGTGAAATTACTAGAAATATTGGTAAATTTCCGGATGACATGAAGATAGGTAGGTTCATTAGGTTAGATTCGGATGCCATCGCCTTGCAGGTAGACTTGGATAGGGTGAACGAATAGATAGACCGATGACAGATGCAGTTTAATATTAACAAATGTAAAGTGTTTACCGTTGATAGAAGAGGCCCACACCGTAGGTAAACAATAAACAACGAAGCTCTGGTAAGTTCAAGGAAAGAAAATTATTTAGGAGTTATAATTAGCTCTGATCTCCGTTTAAGAAAAAAATGAATATGGGCTAGAAATAAAGCAAATCGGGTATCAGGATTAATTTTTGAGTGTTAAAAATAAAAGTCCCGAAGTAATATAAAAGTTATATTTGACGCTAGCCAGACTTCATCTAGATTATGTGGTGCAATTCTGGTCCCTATGTTACAGGAAGGATATAGGTCTTTTAGAACCAGTAGAAAGAAGAATGACTATAAGAATACAGGGGATGAGGGGTATTCTTTATGGAACGTGACTGAAGCTATTAAATTTACATTTCTTAGAGAAACGTAAGTTAAGAAGGGACCTAATACAAGACTTTTAAAGTGGTATAGTGGTTATAACAAGGGTGACGTAAGCAAAATTCTCAAGATCAGTAATCAGGATAGAACAAGAAATAATGGGTTCAAACTTTACGAAATTAGGTCAAAGTAAAAGACAAAAAGGAATTGGTTCTCAAATAGAGTGGTAGATGAATGAAACGGGCTTAGTAATCAGGTTGTTGGTGCTGAGTCATTAGGAAGCTTTAAAAGATTAGACAAATTTATGGTCGGGATGATAAGTGGAAATAGATATGTATGTTACATAGAGGGACTATCACGTGTAGGACTGGTGGCTTCTTGCAGTTTCCCTTATTTTTTTCATGTTCTTACGTTGTCATGCTAGAAAACCCAGCAAGTCAGCTGTTGAGTCTTGTCTTGATACTCTTATCAATGTTTATGCATTCTTGTCACACCGCGCTATCCACTCTGGTTTCAAGCCTTTCGGAACAGAATTTCGTATCCGTCTCGAATATGATGGTGACTGTCTTTATTTGATGGAGCAATGTAGTTGACAGTGAGAATGATTATCCCAACGTCTTCATTGATACTGAAGAACTTGCTCCCAAAGTTCGGCACGTCCCTGCACCTCACTGGTTTATGGCATATTATAGGGAAGGCTGAGATAACTTTATTGAATCTGCTAAGTATCTAGAAAAAAAGAGACTGGAGTGCACCTACAAGTAACCTCAAGAAGTATGGTAAAGGTGTGTTGATCTGAACTAAGGATTTTGCACAGGCCACAATGCTCCTCCATCTACTTTGCCCTTCTGATGGGATCTTTGAATCCATGAAGCCATACTGAACATTTAATTACTGCAATGGCCATATCTACAACCAGAACCTGTATGAATTCTCAGAAGATGACATTCTTCATTTGTATCCAACGAGTGGCAAAGATTAAAGGAAACAGTAACATGATCACGCTCACCTTTTATGGTTCTTATCTCCCTGAGCGTGCAAAGATGGTTTTCTTTCTCTGCCAGTAAAGGCTTTTGTTGACCATCGTTTATGAGTTCGGTCAGAGAAGGAAGAACTATACAAATCGCCCCCGGTGCCAGTCACTGTTCTGCTCTCGAATGACACCTTTCTCCTGAGTGTGAATCGGAAAATTATTGCTTTTAGTGTAGGAGGAAGCTCACCCGCTGCATTCTCGACAATGTCTTGAACAGGACATTTTTCAACAAAAATCCAGTAAAAAAAAAAAAAAAAAGCCTATACAGTTGCCGGTCCCCGAACAGGGTCCGAAGCGGTAGTCAAAAATTGAAAGGATAAGTGTCTTGAAACTTCCCTCTTGAAGGAATTCAAGACATAGGAAGGTGGAAATACAGAAGGAGGCAGGGAGTTCCAAAGTTTACCAGAAAAAGGGATGAATGATTGAGAATACTGCTTAACTCTCGCATTAGAGAGGTGGACAGAATAGAGGTGAGAGAAAGAAGAAAGTATTGTGCAGCGAGGCCGTGGGAGGAGGGGAGGCATGCAAAAGCTTTTCAGGCAGGAATATGATTATTATAATGATACTAAAAGTACAGAACACTAAGTATAATAAAAAAAAAAACAATAATAATGATTATAATACTAAAAGAATAATAACAATAACGATACTACTACTACTACTACTACTACTACTACTGCTACTACTTCTACTATTACTACTACTATTACTACTACTACTACTACTACTACTACTACTGCTAACAATAATAATAATAATAATAATAATAATAATAATAATAATAATAATAATAATAATGATAATAATAATAATAATAATAACAATTTTAATAATAATAATGATAATAATAATAATAATCGTAGTAATAGTAGCAGTAGCAGCAGCAGCAATAGTAGCAACAGTAAAGGTAATGAAAATAACAATAACAATGTAATAGCAATAATGGAAGTAATGATGATTATAACAAGAACAACAACAATAATAATAATTATAATAATGACAATAATAATAATACTAATAATAATGATAATAATAATAATAATGGTAAAATTGTTAACGAAAGAGGCTGGGTGGGGAAACCATCAACGAATAAAATTCCAACTAATAGGGAAAGTGCGATAGTAGTTGGCATTGAGTGTAAATATTGTTGCAGTCTGAGAGTGCTGAATACTTCGTTGACAATTACCACACCCGGTATATATCAATCTATACACCTATGAGAAGAAAAGAATGCGGAGTCATGGTTAGTAATCCTTGATAACAATCTATATGATCAAACGTTTGCATGGGGAAAGTGTGTGAGAATAGCGTGATTTCTCGGAAGCAAGTGATATAAAACACAATAACAATTTTGTGACGATTATGCTGAATTACAATATGTACAAATTCACATGAATATACACGACTGTAGTGTATAACATGAATGAGTGAATTTGTTAGTTGCTATTTAGAACATGTCTATTTAATCTGTTTTTAAATATACTCAGAGAGGGCGCGTCTTAAATTTTGTGAGGAATAGAGTTCCAGACTAAAGGGCCTAAGTAGGTGATTGAGTGTTGAAATTTTGTAAGTCTGTGTGAAGGAAGGCATAAATTATCACGGCAGCGAGTGTTAAATTATTACGGTAGCAGGTACGCAGGGAGAAATTGGGAGTACAGCACACGTTATTGGAAGATGATCAAGTAATATTATTACTGATTTACAACTCCCGTGTCTTGGTAGGTGATTTATGCAAGAAAAAATAAAATAAAATAAATAAATAAATAAGAAATTTGTATTGGCATTATTTGTTCTCACTGCCCTCGTTACAAAATTAAATTTAATGACCATTGCTTTTGTCTCTAAAGAAGCGGTCCCACAGTGACGATTGGGTTGGTCATCCATGGAGGGACGGAGGAATGAGGGATAAATGAAGTGCTTTTCTCATGTACCAGTGACGACATTTACTCATTAACATCGAACAATTCAGCGACCAAATTCCCTAAGAGCTAAGTTAATTATTCAACTCGCTCGATCAAGTGCGCCTTTGTCTGGTGCACTTATTGACATGCTGACTTTATATCAGTAGTCTTAACACTGAGGCACGTTGTTGTTCCTTCTCAGCGGACGCAAGGTAGGTAGGGTCTGTCAGTGTCCGGTGAATCTTCTCCACAGGTTTCGGTCCAGAAAATCTTTGTCTCTGTTGATTTTTTGTAGATTTCTACCTCTCTTTTCAGCAGCCTCATCCATTTCCTGCGTATCCATCCTTTCCTATGGGCTGCTTCAGGCATCTCACCATGAGGAACACAATCCGAGAATTTCTTCGCGTATCTTGTGTCTTCCATCCTTTTAATTTTGTTGTATCGTATTCTTTTTTTATGTAAGTTGATTTGTCTGCTGCAACACCTGATAAACAGCATATACTTAGTCACTTATTTATCACTAAACTTTTTTCAGTAGAAGTAAGTTCAAAGAAATAACACAACGAGTTCATAAATAAAAATATTCCCTGGTCATTTCCCATGAGAGAAGAAAAACAAAATGTTGACAACAAAAACCTCTTCGCAAATACAGTGTTAACTCTGTATACGTCCTTCATTAATTCCAGATCCTTGGACTTATACCAAACAGGACATATACCAAACAAATTTTTCCCTTGAAAAATAAAGGGGAAAAAAATCCTGTTGTTATTGAAATACTATATAGTACATTGATGCGGTTGTATAAAATAATTCAAGCACTACTTAGTATTAAAATACATACTGTATTCGATGACATACAAGACACACGGGCATATAAGACGCATCCCCATTTCAGCAGAGCATTCTCAGGATTTTTATTTATTTATTTTCTTTTATGTATTTAAACATGTAATGTTTAAAGCAAGCCAGCGGTACAGCTGAGCAAAGAGCATGCACTCACAACGGTAAAAGTATCCTTCATGATTCCAGTAATAAAACAGAGGTAGTGGCCTAGTCAAGGAGGCGAGGTGAAGAACGCAGCCCAGCTACCGAGATAAGAACATAAGAACATACGAAATAAGGAAAATGAATCCTAATACCTTATTTGCCCTGTTTCTGGCCTCTATGCATTGCTTTCTTAGACAGAGTTCAGAGCTAACTATAAATCTTTTTCGTTCCTTGAACCGACCAGAGCTTTATTGCTTATTGTATACATACTGTGTGGCTTTCCTCTACCTATGCTAAATACTTTGCATTTGTTGATATTAAACCGCATTTGCCATCTTTCTGTCCATTCGTTCGTCCTATCCAAACCTGTCTGCAAGGCGATGGCATCCGATTCTGATGTAATTAATCTTCGTGTCATCCGCAAATTTACTAACAGCACTACTAATTCCACTGTCCAAGTCATTGATATATATTAAAAACAACGATGACCCTAATACTGATCCCTGTGTCACCCCACTAATTACTTGACCCCACTCAGATTTAGAGCCGTTTATTACAACTCTGTCGCCTGTCATTTAGCCACAACCTTATCCAGTCTATCCAACCTTCCCATCTATCTCGTGCGCCCTAACCTTTCTCTATAGCTTCTGATGGGGACTTTACTCAAGTCCAGATATAGGATGTCATAACTATCACCATTATCTGCTGCCTTGTAAACCTTACTGCAAAAACTTAACAAGTTCGTCAGGTAAGATTTCCCCTTTTTGAAGCCATGCTGTAGCTGATTTATCAAGTTATGGCTGTCTAAATGCTCCTTAATGTTCTTCGCTATTACTGACTCCATTATTTTACCTACAGCAGAAGTTAAGCTGACAGGTCTATAATTAGACGTTAAAGTTTTATCTCCTTTCTTAAAGATGGGTACTACATTCGCCTGCCTCCACATTACCGGTACCTCACCTGACTCAAGTGATTTCCTAAAGACAGAAACTATTGGTTCACTAATACCCTCTTTGCATTCCTTAAGTACTCTGGGATATATTTCATCTGGTCCTGGTGTCTTGAACTTTTCAGCCTATCTATCTCCTGTTCCACTATCTCCTTAGTTATGGTGATATCTGTCAGCTTCTCATTTTCTTCTACTCTAAACATCTGCTCACTATTCAGCATTTCCTGCCTGTTTTCCTGGGTGAAGACAGTTAAAAAATACTCGTTCAGAATTTTACTAATCTCCTTCCCAGAACTAACCAGCTCCCCATCCACTGCCTTTAATGGACGTATTGTTTCTCTATTCTTCGTCCTATATACCTGATCAAATCCCTTGGGGTTCGTCTTTGCCTGACTGGCTACTTTTAATTCATAACTGTTTTTAGGTTTCCTCGTTAACCTCCTGACTGTTCTAACTAATTCATTATATTGGGGCCTTAAAACCTCTTCCCCTACCTTTAATCTCTTATATATACTTCTCTTCCGACCTATGTAGTGTTTTAACCTAACAGTCATCCATTTAGGTTCATTCTTCTGTGATCTTATTACTGTATAAGGGATGTTTGCTAACTGTCCTGTATGTAATTTATCAACGAAATATTTATACAACTCATCTACATTTACTTTCCCAAATCTTCTCATCTCGGTCCCCTCCATCTTCTATTCGCCTCGACCTCACCTCACCTATCTCAGCATGACCTGACCCTCTAACATATACATATCTCCCCCTCTCTCACTCCTCCGACCCTTTCGGATACTTCTCCCCTCACACCTCACCTTACCTCCATCACCCTGCTTATCTCTTTCAACTCAGTTCTGGACCTTATCTCCCCTCGCGTCCGTTGCCAGTCAACTCCTTTAATCGCTCAAAATCTGTTCTCCTTAAGTCAGGTATTTTATTAGTGTTTTTGCTTTAAAAAATTTCCTCCCATTTTAATTTGTACCTTATTTCAGAATGGTCACTGTTACCCAGCTGTCTTCCAACCTCTACAGGCTCCTCCCTGTTAGTTAGAATTAAATCTAGAATATTATTCCTCCTTGTGGTTTCTAAGAATATCCGTAAAAAAAAAAAAAATATATCCTGAAATTCCCCTGATTCACTGCTACCCACCATCAGGCTCTAGTCAATATTCCTAAAATTAAAATCTCATACCACACATGCCTGACTACCTGCCTGCTCAGTTTATTTGCTACCATAGTGAGGTGTTAATTTTCTTTGTACTGTTCGGTGGCCTGCACACTAATCAATCCCATTACCACTGAATGTGACCCTTCTTTAATATCTGCCCATATTGACTATGTTTTGCTATCTGTTTTAATTATACTCTTAATACAACATTGTAATATGTCACTAACATACTGCGCGACGCCTCCACCTCTCCTGTTTTCCCAGTCTTTATAGAATAGTGTATAACCATCTATCTTAACCTCTGGATTTAGTACTTTTCCTGACATATCTAACCAAATTTCTGTTAAAGGAATAATATCAAGGTTCTCTACACACGCCATTCCTCTAAGGAAGTCTACTTTATTCAAAATACCTACTTCTACAATTTGGCGCCTGGCAAATATACCCTCGACCTACACTTCTTATGTCTGGCACAAAACGCACCAAGTGCCTAACCTACCACCAAGGACAAGCACTCTACCTTGGGACAGGGTAACTGCGTCTGTCCCCCCTTCTCTTTGCCTCCTTTCGCCACATCTACCTCCTCCTCCGTCATTCCCTCTAGCACACTGAAGGGATTCTTCGTGCCGCGCCTCCTGGTGAGGCGCCTTGATGACCTTCAACCTCTTGGCGTCCCTGCACACAACCGACCACTGTTCCTCCGTTGCCTTACTAGGTGAGAAGAGTCAAGTGCCTACTATGATGGTGCTGAGAGGGAAGGAGATCTTATTATTTGGAAGGAGAGTCCCGCCAGTCTGGCAGCACTGCTCGTGGGCAGTCGTTGATTTGTCTCGAGAGAGGTAAACAAGGGTAGCATGCGGTCTGTGACTCATTTTGACCCATACAAGTTCTAGCACGCCAGTCATATCCCCAAAAAAGGTCATATGACAAGCAAATTTTTTCGCATCCAAACAGGACGTATACCAAGTTGGACTTATTCCAAAGCGGACGTATACCGAGGTGCCACTGTACGAGTACAAGCAGCTGAACAATGCTGGGAGCGACCAAACATGATAGAATCAGAAATGAAGAAATTAGAGAGAGATTGAAGATGACATATGTGCTGAAGATCACTGAAAAGAACAAATTCAGATGATATGGACACGTTAACAATAGAGACGTTCCCTCACAGCACACTCGTCCGGTTTCGTGTCTCCACAGTCGCTGGGAAGTAGTCAGCTAGGAGTAATCGATGTTGCAAAAAAAAAAAAAAAAAAAGAAAGAAAAAAAAAACTGCTTTAATGCGCATGTGATGAAAGCCATTACCAAATAATGATGCACATTGCCCCTTAAATGTGGTATAAGGTCAGAAACCATACTAGTTAGGTGAAGTTTACAGTTTTGTGCCTTATAAATTATAGTTGATATATGAATATCCATTAATAGTGGGAAAATAACGAGATGAAAAAAAAAATGTGTGTGTGTGTGTGTGTGTGTGTGTGTGAGAGAGAGAGAGAGAGAGAGAGAGAGAGAGAGAGAGAGAGAGAGAGAGTCATCTCTGTTATTATCGTCCCAGGATCGAGATGTCACTGGGACTATTCAGCGCGTCTCTACTCGGATACGCTATCCTCGGTTGCTTCGCCTCCCATACCCCATCGCTTCAGATGAGAGGTACGCACAACCTCATTTTCTTTCTGCAATTATGTATGAAGTATTTTTCCTGTAATATATATATATATATATATATATATATATATATATATATATATATATATATATATATATATATATATATATATATATATATATATATATATATATATATATATATATATATATATATATATATATATATATATATATATATATATATATATATATATATATATACACACACACACACACACACACATATAGAAAAGAAGATTAGAACAGAGAGGAAGAGAGATAGAGAGAAATAAAGGGGAACACAGGACATGGACGCGTCCCTGACATAGGCAGGCGAGCCGAGAAGTTAACGTAAAACTTGCATGAATGAGAAGTTGATCTTATCCACCCGTTTTCCCCCATTTCTCTTTTCTTCAAAAAATTTAACTAAGTAGATTATTTAGCAGAGAAATTGCTCCTTCCCGTCGTGCAGTTTGTTTCCACCGAAATAGAGTCCATAATTTTTTTTTTTAAACGTAAGTGATGAGAGAGAGGGAGAGAACGACGAGCAAGTGAACGTCCATCAGGCCGGCCCCTCACTGCCCTTCCCCGCCCTCTCCCCAATCACACGTCCTAGCTTGCGCATGTTTCCCTTGCGGCGTGGGTCCCTGTGTTCAAGTTTGTAGCCAGTGAAATTTCAGAGAAACATGGTGTGCTGTTGAGTAAGTCCAGGCGAAGGTGTATTTAGGGAGGGTTATTCTTTTTATAATTGAGGGTGGGCTTGCAGTAAAACACCTGTTATTACTGTAATTGTGTACCAAACAAACCAAATGGGAGGACAGACTCAGGAAGAAGCTTGATATCTGACTTGATATCATTTGTGGCTCTAACTCTGGTTGCTCCTGTGCCAGATGGTTGTTCTATGCACAGTCTTGTCTTATTGCGTCGGTGTTTATAGTATTTTTGACAGGAGCAGGCCCTGTCTTCTCCTACCCCTCTCTTGGCTAAGTGTAGTCTTCTGTTGTAGTTCTATCGTGTATGTTTGTGTGTTTGTCGTGTGCTTGTCAAATGCTAGTAATGTTTGGGCTTGCAGCTGTGCTGGCCAGAGTTAGAGGGATTATATCAAAATTTACGCCAGGCTACAGTTACCAACGTCTTTCCCGGATTTTCACTAATTTTATAGGAGGTGGAAATCTGTCTTCTGGAAGATTGTAAATATACTGTTACCTGGACAGAGTGGGTGATATTTCTGTTTGACAATGGGTGGTTTTGTTACTGTGGGCAAATTGTCGAGTGGGGTATTACCCTCTTCTTGCGTGTACGTCGTCTATATTGTCTGTTCCCAAAAACGTGGTTTATTGATTCTTTCCAGCTTGGAGGATTAAGTTGGTGTCTGTTATACTCCCGTCTCTGTTGGAGGGTGAAACCGAGTGGCGGCCTCGGAGATATGATAGTTGTAGATGACCAGCAGGTGCCTGGATTTATCATATTTGTGCCCTGCACTAAGCTGACATAAGAGGTGATTTAGAGAAGCTGACCCGAGTTAGTGGCAGCTGTGAGAGGGATTGAACCTGGTCGTAATCACAAATTCCAGCTCCTCGTACAGCTGCCGCAACTGGACTAGCTTCCTTCGTGGACTCATTGCAGGACTCAAATATGGGTGTACAGGGTCCCTTATGACTCCTGCACCCTTTGCACAACAAGGTCGTAACACTACTGAGGTCGTCAGTCTGTTTATCTTACAACAGCCAGTTCCAACAGCTGGGTATGAATCGCCAGCCACGTTCTAGAGAAAAGACAATTATAACGAGCGACAACACATAGAGGGTCGAGGTATAAGAACATAAGAACATAAGAAATAAAGGAAGCTGCAAGAAGCGACCAGGCTTACACGTGACAGTCCCCGTATGAAATATACCTACCTATTTCCACCAATCATCGCCATCCATAAACCCGCCTAATCTTCTCTTAAAGCTCCCTAATGTCTTAGCACTAACAACATGATTACTGAGTCCGTTCCACTCATCTACCACTCTATTTGAGAACCAATTTCTTCCTATCTCTCTCTCTTAAACCTAAATTTTTCAAGCTTGAACCCATTATTTCTTGTTCTATCCTGGTTGCTGATCCTAAGAATTTTGTTTACATCCCCCTTGTTATAACCCTTATACCACTTAAAGATTTCTATCAAGTCCCCCTTCTTAACCTACGTTTCTCTAAAGAATGTAAATGTAACAGCTTCAATCTCGCCTTGTAAGGAATACTCCTCATCCCCTGTATCCTTTTAGTCATTCTCTTCTGTACTGATTCTAATAGACTTATATCTTTCCTGTAGTGTGGGGACCAGAACTGCGCAGCGTAGTCTAGATGAAGTCTGACCAGCGCCAAGTATAACTTTAATATTACTTCGGGCCTTCTATTTTTAACACTCCTAAAAATGAATCCTAATACCCTAATTGCCCTGTTTCTGGCCTCTATGCATTGTTTTCCTAGACGGAGTTCAGAGCTAACTATAACTCCTAAATCTTTATCGTACCCTGTACCTACCAGAGTTTCGTTGTTTATTGTGTACCTACTGTGTGGGTTTCCTCTACCTACGCAAAGTACTTTGCATTTGTTGATATTAGACTGCATTTGCCATCTGTCCGTCCATTCATTCATCCTATCTAAATCTGCCTGCAAGACGATGGCATCCGATTCTGGCCTAATTAATCTACTTATCTTTCTGTCATCCGCAAATTTACTAACATTACTACTAATTCCACTATCCAAGTCATTGATATATATTAAAAACAACAATGGCCCTAATACTGATCCCTGTGGCATCCCGCTAATTACATACCCCCACTCGGATTTAGAACCATTTATTTCAACTATTTATCGCTTGTCGCTTAGCCATGACCTTATCCAGCCTAACACCTTCCCATCTATCCCGTGTGATCTAACCTTTCTCAAGAGCCTTTGATGGGGTACCTTGTCAAATGCTTTACTAAAGTTCAGATATAAGATGTCATAACTACCTTACCTCATAAAACCCTGTTGTACTAAACCCTCAGTAACAAATCCTCCCGCTGTACAACGACATGTTATATCTCTCTCCGAGTATTGTTATTTACTTTTTCATTATCACTGTTTCTTGAACACAATAGGCAGCCGCTCCTGGATGGCAGATCTTGTCAGGGCCTGCGGAGGGAGCAAAATTCACCACACAGCTATTCACTTATATATATATATATATATATATATATATATATATATATATATATATATATATATATATATATATATATATATATATATATATTTTTTTTTTTTTTTTTATGTAGGAAGGATACTGGCCAAGGGCAACAAAAATCTAATAAAAAAAAATGCCCACTGAAATGCCAGTCCCTAAAAGGGTCAAAGCAGTGGTCAAAAATTGGTGGATAAGTGTCTTGAAACCTCCCTCTTGAAGGAATTCAAGTCATAGGAAGGTGGAAATACAGAAGCAGGCAAGGAATTCCAGAGTTTACCAGAGAAAGGGATGAATGATTGAGAATACTGGTTAACTCTTGCGTTAGAGAGGTGGACAGAATAGGAGTGAGAGAAAGATGAAAGTCTTGTGCAGCGAGGCCGCGGAAGGAGGGGAGGCATGCAGTTAGCAAGATCAGAAGAGCAGTTAGCATGAAAATAGCGGTAGAAGACAGCTAGAGATGCAACATTGCGGCGGTGAGAGAGAGGCTGAAGACAGTCAGTTAGAGGAGAGGAGTTGATGAGACGAAAAGCTTTTGATTCCACCCTGTCTAGAACAGCAGTATGAGTGGAACCCCCCCAGACATGTGAAGCATACTCCATACATGGACGGATAAGGCCCTTGTACAGAGTTAGCAGCTGGGGGGGTGAGAAAAACTGGCGGAGACGTCTCAGAACACCTAACTTCATAGAAGCTGTTTTAGCTAGAGATGAGATGTGAAGTTTCCAGTTCAGATTATAAGTAAAGGACAGACCAAGGATGTTCAGTGTAGAAGAGGGGGATAGTTGAGTGTCATTGAAGAAGAGGGGATAGTTGTCTGGAAGATTGTGTCGAGTTGATAGATGGAGGAATTGAGTTTTTGAGGCATTGAACAATACCAAGTTTGCTCTGCCCCAATCAGAAATTTTAGAAAGATCAGAAGTCAGGCGTTCTGTGGCTTCCCTGCGTGATATGTTTACCTCCTGAAGGGTTGGACGTCTATGAAAAGACGTGGAAAAGTGCAGGGTGGTATCATCAGCATAGGAGTGGATAGGACAAGAAGTTTGGTTTAGAAGATCATTAATGAATAATAAGAAGAGAGTGGGTGACAGGACAGAACCCTGAGGAACACCACTGTTAATAGATTTAGGAGAAGAACAGTGACCGTCTACCACAGCAGCAATAGAACGGTCAGAAAGGAAACTTGAGATGAAGTTACAGAGAGAAGGATAGAAACCGTAGGAGGGTAGTTTGGAAATCAAAGCTTTGTGCCAGACTCTATCAAAGGCTTTTGATATGTCCAAGGCAACAGCAAAAGTTTCACCAAAGTCTCTAAAAGAGGATGACCAAGACTCAGTAAGGAAAGCCAGAAGATCACCAGTAGAGCGGCCTTGACGGAACCCATACTGGCGATCAGATAGAAGGTTGTGAAGTGATAGATGTTTAAGAATCTTCCTGTTGAGGATAGATTCAAAAACTTTAGATAAGCAGGAAATTAAAGCAATAGGACGGTAGTTTGAGGGATTAGAGCGGTCACCCTTTTTAGGAACAGGTTGAATGTAGGCAAACTTCCACAGACAGAGCTGAAAGAGTTTGACTAGGCAAGGTGCAAGCACGGAGGCACAGTTTCGGAGAACAATAGGAGGGACCCCATCAGGTCCATAAGCCTTCTGAGGGTTTAGGCCAGCGAGGGCATGGAAAACATCATTACGAAGAATTTTAATACGAGGCATGAAGTAGTCAGAGGGTGGAGGAGAGGGAGGAACAAGCCCAGAATCGTCCAAGGTAGAGTTTTTAGCAAAGGTTTGAGCAAAGAGTTCAGCTTTAGAAATAGATGTGATAGCAGTGGTGCCATCTGGTTGAAGTAGAGGAGGGAAAGAAGAAGAAGCAAAGTTATTGGAGATATTTTTGGCTAGATGCCAGAAATCACGAGGGGAGTTAGATCTTGAAAGGTTTTGACATTTTCTGTTAATGAAGGAGTTTTTGGCTAGTTGGAGAACAGACTTGGCATGGTTCCGGGCAGAAATATAAAGTGCATGAGATTCTGGTGAAGGAAGGCTTAAGTACCTTTTGTGGGCCACCTCTCTATCATGTATAGCACGAGAACAAGCTGTGTTAAACCAAGGTTTAGAAGGTTTAGGACGAGAAAAAGAGTGAGGAATGTACGCCTCCATGCCAGACACTATCACCTCTGTTATGCGCTCAGCACACAAAGACGGGTCTCTGACACGGAAGCAGTAGTCATTCCAAGGAAAATCAGCAAAATACCGCCTCAGGTCCCCCCAACTAGCAGAGGCAAAACGCCAGAGGCACCTTCGCTTAGGGGGATCCTGAGGAGGGATTGGAGTGATAGGACAAGATAAAGATATGAGATTGTGATCGGAGGAGCCCAACGGAGAAGAAAGGGTGACAGCATAAGCAGAAGGATTAGAGGTCAGGAAAAGGTCAAGAATGTTGGGCGTATCTCCAAGACGGTCAGGAATACGAGTAGGGTGTTGCACCAATTGCTCTAGGTCATGGAGGATAGCAAAGTTGTAGGCTAGTTCACCAGGATGGTCAGTGAAGGGAGAGGAAAGCCAAAGCTGGTGGTGAACATTGAAGTCTCCAAGAATGGAGATCTCTGCAAAAGGGAAGAGGGTCAGAATGTGCTCCACTTTGGAAGTTAAGTAGTCAAAGAATTTCTTATAGTCAGAGGAATTAGGTGAGAGGTATACAGCACAGATAAATTTAGTATGAGAATGACTCTGTAGTCGTAGCCAGATGGTGGAAAACTCGGAAGATTCAAGAGCGTGGGCACGAGAGCAGGTTAAGTCATTGCGCACATAAACGCAGCATCCAGCTTTGGATCGAAAATGAGGATAGAGAAAGTAGGAGGGAACAGAAAAGGGGCTACTGTCAGTTGCCTCAGACACCTGAGTTTCAGTGAGGAAAAGAAGATGAGGTTTAGAAGAGGAGAGGTGGTGTTCTACAGATTGAAAATTAGATCTTAGACCGCGAATGTTGCAGAAGTTAATGAAGAAAAAGTTGAGGGGGGTGTCAAGACACTTAGGGTCGTCGACGGAAAGGCAGTCCGACCTGGGGACATTTATGGTCCCCTCCCCAGATGGGGACTCCGAGGCTGGTGTAGGAGTCGCCATGATTTAAAAATTTTTGGAGTGAAGGGTGTGTGTGTTATTAGGTGCTTGTAGTTTTGTGTGGAGGAAGAGAGTTGTCTTTAGAGGGCAGGCTGTGACTACCCCCTTGTGTTGTGAGACACAAAGGGAAACGTTCAGTGAGGTCACAGCTGGGTTTAATGATAAGTTCACAGCACCCCCTGAACAGTGCTTTACACCTCACTGGGAGTAATTATCGTTTCGGCAGGTGTCTACTGCCTCCTCCTACTATATATATATATATATATATATATATATATATATATATATATATATATATATATATATATATATATATATATATATATATATATATATATATATATATATATATATATATATATATATATATATATATATATATATATATATATATATATATATATATATATATATATATATATATATTTATTTATTTATTTATTTATTTATTTATTTATTTATTTATTTATTTATTTATTTATAAGGCCCTCGCGGCTGTATAGAATTATTTTCTTATTAAACATTCATACAATAAAACATCTCTTGAGGCATCAATAACTAAAATTATAGAGATGTTATTCATCCATGTACAGAAATACTGTGAATTGCAAACCATATGTGTTTGTAAACACACGCACAGGTAATATCACATCTTATGTAAGCTTGAAGGTGATTGGCTGTTCCCCGCCACTAGAAACCTCTGGCGGTTACCAGCTGCAGTAGCTCTCATATCCTACCAGGCCGCTACTATGTCGTTGCTGAATAGCGATTTACTAGCTCTAGTAACGGTATTGTAACTTGGCCCTCATAAGTGGGCCTAGCTGGCAAGTTTGATGAATCAGTGTCCAAAGCGACGCCTCGATTCACTGCATAAATAACAACCTCCCCAGCGTGTCCAGTGATTCCACAGCTACTGAGGGGAGGGTTAAAGAATCCGAAATCATGCATGAGCAGAAAAGGTAATCTAAATGACCTTATCATATTGAGCGGAAAGTGCTCCCTCACATGAAAATGATGACATAAATTGATTTATTCGCATACATACAACGTGATGTCAGTAATATGTCTTAAAATGTAATCCATTGGCCTGCCTTAGTATTTGCTGGCTATAATACAGGGCTGCAATGCCCGATAATATGACGAAATGACAGAGATGGATGGAGTACACTGAATCCCCCAATGTAACTGTAATAGCTGTCAGCATTAAATTTAACACATTTTTATTCATCTTGGACCTTCTAGTCCTTATTTTTCATTATCACTGTTTCTTGAACACAATAGGCAGCCGTTCATCTAGACTGCAGTGGTTCTCAAACTTTTTCATGAGCGACCCTATTTGGAGCATTTCATTCCTTCGCGACCCAGAGTAAAGTAAAAAGAAATAAAATGTACAATGATATATACACTTTATTTTGGAAAAAAAAAATAATAATGTGTACAGCTTGTGTACAGCAGTCAGAGACACCATTACGTGGGGCCCAGGAGGAGGGAGGTGGGGGGAAGATGAACATACATAACAAAAGTAATTTGTGGTTAAAGAAGAATAATTCAATTAAGTAACTGAAATACACTGAAACACTGAAAGCATGATAATGTTCCTGTGTCCCTGCGACCCATTAAAATTGATCTCGCGACCCAACTTTGGGTCGCGACTCATAGTTTGAGAACCACTGATCTAGGGTCATTTGGTAATCTTTACGTTGCAGCATGTATCTTACTTCTTAATGTAGCATTCCGAAGTGGCGGAATGTGCGAAGCAACAAGAGAACATGAAATCGTTCCACATAGGAAAAGAAAAAAAAAAAAATCAAGAAGCACTCTCAGGAATCACCCTCAGCAATATATATATATATATATATATATATATATATATATATATATATATATATATATATATATATATATATATATATATATATATATATATATATATATCGATAATCGTTCCACGTAAATGCTTAGTGAAGTGGTTTTTGTCATAACAGTAAATCAGAACATTATTATCTGACTGGGGCTAATGATATCTGACCCACATATGGGCCACTTACACTTATTGTAATAAATATGTCGCAGATGGGAAATGACCCAGCTGACAACGAAATGGGGGAGCATATATATATATATATATATATATATATATATATATATATATATATATATATATATATATATATATATATATATATATATATATATATATATATATATATATATTGGTTGAAGGTCATGGGAAGCTCTGCATTTTGCATTTTCTTAACGACTTTCTCTTTATTCCTTTCGTGTGTTGTGTGATGACATCTTTATAATGTGTCATCTCTGCCATGTCTCGATTTCGGGTCCGTGACCCTTCTTTAGTGCCTGCGGTGGGATGCTTCACTCTCGATGTTTGGGGACAGGATGAGTGAGTAGTGGATATAGAGAGAGAGAGAGAGAGAGAGAGAGAGAGAGAGAGAGAGAGAGAGAGAGAGAGAGAGAGAGAGAGAGAGAGAGAGAGAGAGAGAGATCTATTGCTGTAAAAAATACTCGTTTGACTATGGAAGTGGGTCACATCTCCAGAGTTTAAAATCTCTAATCCTGAATCCTCGATGAAAAAAGGGAATAAAAGACCGCGATGGTTGACAGCATTATCCCACAAAGGATTGCGACCATCGAAGTCATCCAATAAAAGAAAAGGAGACGGAAAAGCATTTTAAAAATTCCCTCAAAATAGTAATATTCAAGATTCTAAACTTCAGAATCTTGAATATTACTATTTTGAGGGAATTTTCAGGGAAGCTTCAGGAAGAAACTTCCATTTGCCGGTTAACCTGACTAGGTACCTTACTTGGGCGGTGAGGTTTATCTGCTTGTTGGAGCAGAAACCTAAGATTGAGTTACTGGTGTGGGAATATATACCTGCACACGAGTCTCTGAAACTCGTGAAAAGATCGGAGGAGGAGCATTCCTCAACAAAGACGGTATGGTATCTATCTTGGAGGAAGACCTATTGGGAAAAGGAGCAGAGGCCCTCTATGGGCTGATTACACAATCTTTTGGTAACGTTCCCAACAAAGAGCCTTACCAAGTTAGTAACAGGCATTACTAAGGTTTCGATCATAATTCACAGTTGGTTGCGGACATCCCTAAGTTAGTGACGATCATACCAAAACAAATATCCCTGATTCAGTAATGTTGGTATGCCGGAGCGGCGGGAAATGTAAACACTGAATCAGCTGAGCATGTCAGACACGTGATATTCAGGATGAACGCTCCACGGGAAAAGGGAACACCACTCACTTATGAGCAAAAAATAACTCTTGTAGGCCTCATTAGAAAAAAAAAAAATGAACCAGTATTAGATAAAAGAACCGATCACGCCAGCACAGAAAACAAGAGAGATGCGTGGAAACGTCACTGATGCCTTCAATGCATACCCGCTGGTGGTTCCCTAAAGCACCGCTCATCTGAGGCGCGCCTGGGAGTACACAAGGAACAAGTAAGTACTAAATGAACATTTCAATTCCTTGATCTATCTATTAACATGGATTTAGTGACTTCGTAATAACTGTCTGTAAAAGGGAATTACCGTGAGTGAGTTCCCCCTTAACCTCTGGCCTTTCGTATATTCTAGTCATTCCCCTCTCACTAATTTCAGATACCAAAGCATTTTATCTTCCAGTTTTTATATAATTCGTTCCCTTTCACAAACTGCACATACCATTATGTCATCTCATATTGTTCCTCTCCCATTACATACCATTACTTTACATAAGTTATGTAAATATGTTTCAGGGTCAAGGCAGGCCAATTTAAAAAGGAAGTACGCGCAACTGGGGGAGGTCCACCCCCTACACCTCCAAAATATGATACTCTGACAGAGGAGGTCAGGAGCATAATTGCCTTTGAGTTAAACTGCAGTGAAATGCAGTACCACAATGAGCTTTCACACCTGCCACCTAGCCTCACACCATAAACTTATGTTACCTCGCTCATTCTGCTGCAAGAAGGTGAAGTTGGTAAGATACTTTATTCTTCCTTGGTAAAACATTTTAGATACTCTTCCTTATATATATATATATATATATATATATATATATATATATATATATATATATATATATATATATATATATATATATATATATATATATATATATATATATGAGAGAGAGAGAGAGAGAGAGACTTAATTTTTTGGCATATGTGATTAGAAATGCACATGTATGTGTCAGTATTAATTAGTAGATATCTTGTTATTGATTATTGATATTTCTTAGTATGAAGGTATTGAGAATCAAGCAATTCCTGCATGCTAGTCATCATGTGCTATATTATTTAATTATGCATAGAGTGCATTTCTGTTGTGTACTCCATAGCAGCTTTCTGAAGGTCTATTCTCTTTATCAGCTTATTTTCTTTAATTAAAGCATTTTTCTTGTAGAATGGATTGTGGATGAAGAAGAGGCTGAGGAACTCTCCCAACTGACTGTCAGCCAGATGTCATTAAATAAGCAATCTCTACAGGAGCAGTTATGTGGTAGTCTGACACCAAGTCACACTACCAGCAGAAGGATGGGTAAAAAAAAAAAAAAAAAAAAAAACTGGTAAGAGACGAAATCCATTTAATGTGAGTGGCAACACTCATGAAGAATAAATGAAAAAAATTCTGCAAAATAATGCTGAAAAGCTTGAAGCACAGATTAATGCTTTACAAAGCATAGGGACAATGTGTGCTGCTGTTCCTAACATGTGTGCCAAAGTGATTGAAGATATTGATTAAAAAAAAAAAAAACACTGAACACACACACACACACACACACACACACACACACACACACACACACACACAGACAGAAAGAAAATAAATTTATATTGTCAGGAAAAAGGATATGCATTTTGTTAGGGGAAAGGAAGTTTATATTGTTAGGAGAAAGGAAATTTATTTTGTTAGAGGAAAGGATGTGTATTTTGTTAGGAGAAAGGAAATTTATTTTGTTAGGGGAAAGGACATGTATTTTGTTAGGAGGAAGAAAATTCATTTTGTTAGGGGAAAGGATGTCTCTGTATTTTGTTAGGAGAAAGGAAATTAATTTTGTTAGATGAAAGGAAATTTATTTTGTTAGGGGAAAAGAAATTTTTCTTTGTTAGTAGACAGTAAATATTTTTTTTTCATGGGAATGGAAATCAGTTTGTTAGGTAAAAGGAGATTGGTATTGTTAGGGGAAAGGAAATTTATTTTATTCTTTTAACAGATTTTTATATGGTTAGTCATGGTTAAGTAAAACCATATTTATTTTATATTATTTATTTGTGTTTTATTAATTAATAAATTTCTTAACAAATGATTCTTTATCCTCCTAACTTTAATGTACACTGGTGTTCTTGGCTTATGAGCATAAAAATGTAATAAAAAAAAAAAGGCCAATGGCAAGACTATTCCTCCTCCCCCCCCAAAAAAAGTTATTTAAAAGTGCAGTAAATCATGTATAAACTGATTTTTACCACAAAATGTTTAGCATAGTGTTTGCTTTATCTTAACTTACACTAAGGTGGTGTGCTTCTATAGACTTTGGTGACCATGGAATGCCACATATCTCTCTGTCTCAGATTAATGGTAGCAGATGTTTACCATTAACAAATGTACCACTAAAGTCACAAAAGAATTACAAATTTTGTTCTCACAAGTGATGAGTAGGTTGTATGCCATGTTTGCCATAGTAATCAAAATAAAGAAAATAGGTTTTTTTTTTTTTTTTTGCTCAGATAGAATGTTGTCTGCAAGTCAAATATTTGTGTGCTGAGTACCATTCCATCTGTACCTATTTTTCACCTGAATGTACCAGTTATATCATGAAAATATATGTACTGTTATATGGTTGTGCTAAATCACACAGTTATAAACACATTTTTCATCAACTGCTGAGTGATCTCAAATGACCTATATATAATAGTTCTTAACTTTAATTGCAGATTTAGTGAAGTAGAGAAACAGGAGTAAACACACTGGTTTAAAGTTACATATTGACATAAAAATAAATAAATGAAAAAAAAAAAATGAAAAAAATCAACTGGATGTACTGAAAGACAAAATTAGAACCAAGTTTCTACCACAGCATTTCTCACTTGTGTGCCACAACCTGCACTTACAGCTCCATCATTGCCATCATTATCATCTTCGACGTCATCATCAGCATCATGAACATCATCACCATCTTCCAAGGGTATCTTCCAGTTTACTGCAATATTATGCAGTACAGCACAATCCATGAGGGTCCTAATTGATGTCTGAAGCTCTGTACAGAGTGGTGTTTTCAAACAGGCAAAATGATTCTTTAAGACACCAAAGGATCTTTTCACAAAATTTCCTGTTGCAACCTAAGTTGCATTATAGTTTCTTTTTCAGTCTGTGGATTCTGTGTTGGGGTCAGCAGATATAAACGACATAGATAGCCACTATCCCCCAAGTAAATACATCCCTCTGTAATTTCCTTGTTCAAGGGTGGTACAAATATGAGAGTTTTAAAAAATCCTAGCATCATGCACACTACCCAGCCAACTGCAAATAACATTAGTAAAATTTAAATTGCAATCACATATAGCCTGGACATTCAATGACATGAAATCCTTCCTACATCTATAATATTCAGCATGATCTCCTCTGGGATTTCTAATGGGTATATGTGTGCAAGGACTCCCAGCATTCCTTTAGTATTGTAAAAATCTCTCACCTTGTAAAAATCTCTTACCTTTCCCATGCTTCATCCGTGTCTGGAAATTTAATGCGAGTTGGTGCCAAAAAAGCGGTCATCTTTGTTATGCATTTCACAAACCAACACACAGGAGTTGCTGACATTTCACAGCAATCAGCAACACAAAATGGAAAGCTACCTGTAACAAGGAAGCAAAGTGTTGCTAGGAGCAGACATGGGCATGATTAAAAAAAAATTGTGCTTTGATTTTGATATGGTCTGGAATACTTTTGATTGTGATTAAATTATGATTACTTTAGTTTTGCCATTTTTTCTTTTTTTTTTCTTTTTGTGCATGATTAGGAATAAATTATGATTATAATCACATTTTGCTGTGATTATTTATAAAAAAAAAAAAGATAATGATTAGCAATGATTAAGTACAATGCCTAAATAGGTAGCAAACTATTAGGTGCACTGTTCCATATATGGGCATAGTAATATAACCATTTAAATCACTTACTAACTAATGGTATTAAAATCATACATTGTCTGTAAGAGTTTTTGTTTTGTTTTTGCTTTACAATACATAATACATTACTTCTATGAATTTATTTCAAATCATGATCACAGGCTTCCACAGTAATAATGAAAACAACGTATCTCTCTTTGAAAATATAGAACTTGTTGTACACATGATTTCTTATACACTAGATTATTTCTGATGTAATGTCTAATTTACTCTGTGTTAGTTATGCTTGATAAACCTCAACTCCTCAAAGTGAACATCAGTCAATCTGCATTGTTCAGGGTGAAAGACTCCCAGCAATAGAGAAAAGTCTCTCAGCTGGAGCTGATAATGCTGGGATACTGGAGGGCCAGTATAGTTAGTTGAGGTAATGTTGACTGATTCTGTTCCCAGAAGAGAAGGGGATCACTATCATCCTCTGTTCTTGGCTGACTCAGGTAGTAATCTACTTGTTATAAAGATGTTAGTGTACAGAGGGAAGAGCTCATTGATGTTAATGGTGTCATGAATCTGAACATGCTGCACTTCTTTATAGGGGCCTCCTCATTTTCTTGAAGGGAACTCTTTTCTTCAGTAGTAGTGGGCATAATTTCATCTACTTTAGACTTCAAGTAGGGATTTCATGAACATCATGACTTCTAGTGAGCACCAGCCCATTTTAAAGCATGGATCTAGGAGTGAAGCCAACTGAAACATGTCCATGTCTTCAATCTTTTCTCGAATGAGCTTTTTGAGAGCAATAATTGTCTTTAACTTGTATGTCTGTGACAATTGTTCAAGCTCAGCTTTCAGTCTATGAACGCATGGAATTACTTTGATTAACATTACAACATTCTCTCCTTGACACTCTCGAGTTGCTACTTCAAATGGTGTCAAGATGTCTGTTATTTCCTTGATGATATTAAGTTCATATTTAGTTAGCTTTACTGGACAGTTTAGCTGATCAAGCTTGGGTGGATCACTATTTAGAAGGGAGCAAAACATCTTGTTACTGTTGTTTCATCGGGTTGTATTTTTTGGCCTGAGGTCTGCATTCACCCTTGAGAATATCAACAAATTTACCTAAGTCAGTTTACTTCCATTTTTTTTTTTGACAAATAGCATTTTCCACATGAAAAAAAAAAAAAAAACATATGAAAGTTTTTGTCCTTCTATTATGAAGTTATAAACAGATAAACTGAATTATTGTGAAAAATCAGAAAAGTCAATTATTTTTCACTTTCCTGAACAGTTGATAAAATGAATTAGGTAGTTTGTTTATGAAGGGGACAATATAATACAATTACATGTTACCTTACCTTCATGTGAGCATAGAAATTTGAAGTTTGTTGAATGTTACCTCTTACAACCTTGTCACAGTGCTTGCATTTCAGTTTCACTTGAGTAGTAAGATCTGCCTTGGAGCTGCCATGAAAATGGTCCTGTATTGGTTTCCCTATGATGATCCAGAGATGTACTTGTTGAGGAGTGGAGTGGAGTGATAAGTCTACCAGCTGTCTGCCTTAAATAAGCCAGCAGTGTGTGCATGTACAAACGTGTTGTTTGCCTTACATAGCCAGCAGCATATGCATGTACATACATGTTGGTGATACAGTACTACAACACACACACACACAGACACACACTGATAGACAGTTCTACGATTAATACACACATTACAATGATTACACAGACAGGTTTCATATGCAACCCTTTGGCTGTGCTCTCCCACACCAGCCTGGCAGCAATAATTTTTACTAGTACTGCATTTGAAGTCTGCTGAAACATGTATAGACATTGTGTGTATTTGACTGATACTCGTATATTATGGGAGACAAGCAAGTAAAAACGTGAAATGGTGCTAAGCTTCCAAAACATACTTGGACTTGAAAGTTAAGTGTTTCATGGAAATTAAAAAGAAATAATCAAAATAATCACATTTTAATCATTGAATATTATCAAGAAAAATATGATTATGATTTGATTATGATTACATGAGTTATCTACTTTTTGGATTATGATTTGATTATGATTACATAATCTGAGCCATGGATTATGATTTTTTGATTAGTAATCATAACCATGTCCATGTCTGGCTAGGAGTCGTAATTTCAGTGGAACACTGCATCCTGAGAAAATGGATAAATACATGTATTTGGATTTCACAAGAAGACAGACACCAACCACCGTCAAATTATGGTAAATTCTATAATTTTCCTGCAATTTTGTTAACAGTGATGTGAACATAGCTGTATTGTGTGTGCTACTAAGTCATATATCATAGTGTATAACTTATCAGCCACATAATGACAACACTAATATTACAATTAGTGTGTTCTGTGATAAAAAAAAAAGTGACCAGCTATCGAACTGTATCAATTATGAACTTACACACGTATTTTTATAACTTCAAAAATTGCAAGGGATACTAAAATGTAGGATAATGCACTAAAATGCCCTAGAGTGTACTATTTATTAGCTGCTACATCTTAGTCATACACAAAGAAGCAATAGTTGCCCTCCTCCAGTCTTGGGGAGCAGTTCCCTGCCTCCATGCCTATCTCCTTATTGTATACTTTATCCACACATAGTCATACAAAATTAAATACCTCTACCACTTGTATTCCTAGGAGCAATTGGATGTAGCTGCTCAAGAAGATCAAGTACAGCATCCTTGTTCAGCCTGTAGAGCTGAACAAATTGCTCCTCAGTCAGCACAAGCAGAGAGTCACTACGATCACGGGCATTCACGTGTGGCACTTGGATTTCCTCAATTTCTTGTATTTGACGCCGTTGTTCTACGATAGCTTCATGGAAGGCTAACATGCTGATCTACAGGTTGAAGTTCAATTGATATTAATTGTTCACAACTGTAGTAAAACATGGATATATGTAATATCCATTAAAAGCAGATGTTAAGTTCTTTAGAAGTTGTATGAGTTGCTAATATTCTTTACTTATTTTTACATTAATATCCAACATCACAACCTACTTCCTTTCACAAAACAAATGAAACTTTCCCAAATCCAATAAAAAAACTGACACTCTTAACCTAACCTATTCTCCTTAACTTACTGTATATATTTCATAGCTATGTAAAGGTCTATGAACAAAAATGAAAATACAAGGATAGGAGAGGCTAAGGAAATTTTGCCTTCATTTACTACCATGAAGATTGTTCACAACGCACACTGGTTTAAAGAATTGGATGATTTTCATTTCACAATCCTTAACCTCGACCGGGGGGTCGTGTATTGAATACGATTAATCACCGGACGAACGATGTTCTGTGGATCGCCTAGCGGCAAAGGGCCCACCATATCGCACTGTGCCACTCAGTCCGATTGCCCATATTGCATAGCGTAGTACATATCATTACATGCAATGTTGGCCATGATTTTTCCTAACACCACTCCATTGCTCATATCTGCTTTCTCCACATTACTATCGGCGCTTCACTTCAGATGGATATATTTTGCACACACACACACACACACACACACTTACACCGCGCGACAGCCACCCTTGAATGATATTTTGCAGAGGAAGAGAAGAAGCCGGACATTACACGGTTTTATCAAGCTACCAGATGATGATTAGGAAAACTGAATCAACTTCAAAAGGCATGTTGCATCGCTAGAGTATAAATTGGTTATAGTAGAATGTGCGTACAGTGAGAAAATAACATCAAAATAAGTGAGTAAACATTTCACTTTTCAGCGCACTTTTTTTTTTTCTTTTTTTTTTTTTTATTGGTATATGACATGCCAATACAAAAATATGCAGGTGCTAAAGAGTGACAATAACGTAAATTTTGGCCATGCAGCAGTGGACCAGCTAGGCGCTGGAGTGCAAGGAGGCAAGGAGAGTACTGATTTCCTTTTAACTGGTAATTCAGTCATGTTCTTGATTAACAGCAATGTCTCATGAACACTACAGTAGACTTAGTTTTCATGAATATCATTATGAGAGCTTGATAATATCGACTGCTGGAGAGGCGGCTTCACCCTTCATTGAGGTGGAAGCTTGGGGTTGCGCCCTGTATTTTTATAGTATGTAACTCACTCTCTTTTACACACACACACACACACACACACATTTTATTTCCCTTCTCCCTCCCTAACACACACACACACACACACACACACACCGAGTTGATACCTTGAAAACAAAATGGCATTAGTAGTGGGGTTGATACTCCAATGTATGTATAATTTTGTTATATATTGTAATATTTAATTATTTCAAACATTTTTCTATCAAGAATGTTTACAACATTGTGAACCTGCAACTAGATGTTATAAATATTCCTGTCGGTTTGCGATGAATAAATATCTGCTTACTTAGCTGAAGGAGTTTTAGTTACACTGAAAAGTGTGTTACCAGGATACGGGCCGGGTACCCAACTCACCCCACCAACCACTTTCCTCAACCTCCGCCTTTTTGAAAGTGGTTTTATTTAGTAGTCAAATTTTGATGCAAAACAGATAACAGCGAAATGATAGTCCAAAAGCAATTATTCGTGATTGTGAGGAAAATCAATTGAAATTGATATGGGATGATAAAGCCAATGACTGATTCTACAACTTTGCAAAATTATTGTGATTTGAAGCTAAATATATATCAAAATAAATGTTAAATTCATGTATATTAGAAGTCTTTCCCCCAACTCTCTCTCTCTCTCTCTCTCTCTCTCTCTCTCTCTCTCTCTCTCTCTCTCTCTCTCTCTCTGCATAGCATTATATATATATATATATATATATATATATATATATATATATATATATATATATATATATATATATATATATATATATATATATATATATATATATATATATATATATATATATATATATATATATATATATATATATATATATATATATATATATATATATATATATATATATATATATATATATATATATATATATATATATATATATATATATATATATATATATACACACACACACACACACAAATACAAATGAAGTCCAAACAGCAACAGACCCCGAGGTCCTTACTAGGCTGTTTGGGTAACTATTCTACTCGTACTATTAGTGGGAGAGCCAGGAGAGCACAAAAGAAGGTTCCTCCCGACCTCTTATTCCTCCCGCCGAAGCTGACTGGAAAAGGGAAATGGTACCATGCTATATGGCAAAGACAACATGGAATTTGAGAGGAAAGTAAGACAGAAAGTAAGAGTCTACTTCTACGACATACAATCTGTATACAATCCTATTATTTGTGTCATCTGATGAGGAGCTTTCTCTTCTTTACAATTTATTTATTAGGGTATATTTTAACTAGATGACTATAGTGATGGGTGAGTTGCTCTGCAGGGATTTGATTCCTTTAACCATTACTGCGACGGGGTCAGCAGTAAGATGTCGAGGAACATAGTCATCACTAAGGTCTCTTTAATTTTTAATCTTTGTTACATAATAATTGTTTCCTTTCCTTAGTGAAATAAACACCTATTAGATGGCAGATAGTACGGAGTGAATGTATTCTTTATTCAGACACAATGGCAACTGGGGATTAGTTTCTAGATACCTGAGTGTACACACACACACATACACACACACACACACATTACTGTCAGACTTTTAACATTTACTTCTAACTTTATCGAGAAAGTAAACGTTAGGGTTTTTACAGAATCAAATTATCGTAGTGCCTGTCTACGATATGTTGAACAAAAAATAGCAAGGTGGTTAGCCCACCATCTTTTATCTTCCACTGTCCTTCATTATTTCTAGCTTTTATTCTTATACATATACTACTCTTCCTTCACCCCTCTTTCCTATAAACGATTCGATTCGATGTTGGACAACGATATTTCTGAGCTGCTATAGTTCAATTTGCCGTGATTACAATGAGGAGAATGGCAACTGTTTGCAGGTAGACGTAGGGATGGGAGGCTCGATTCCTCATCCAGTGATCGCATCAGTTTCCCTAGGTGTAATCCCACACAGTAGTTTTCTTTTCCAAATGACTGTCTACCACAGCAGCAATAGAACGGTCAGAAAGGAAACTTGAGATGAAGTTACAGAGAGAAGGATAGAAGCCGTAGGAGGGTAGTTTGGAAATCAAAGCTTTGTGCCAGATTCTATCAAAAGCTTTTGATATGGCCAAGGCAGCAGCAAAAGTTTCACCGAAATCTCTAAAAGAGGATGATCAAGACTCAGTAAGGAAAGCCAGAAGATCACCAGTAGAGCGGTCTTGACGGAACCCATACTGGCGATCAGATAGAAGGTTGTGAAGTGATAGATGTTTAAGAATCTTCCTGTTGAGGATAGATTAAAAAAACTTTAGATAGGCAGGAAATTAAAGCAATAGGACGGTAGTTTGAGGGATTAGAACCGTCACCCGTTTTAGGAACAGGCTGAGTGTTGGCAAACTTCCAGCAAGAAGGAAAGGCAGATGTTGACAGACAGAGCTGAAAGAGTTTGACTAGGCAAGGTGCAAGCACGGAGGCACAGTTTCGGAGAACAATAGGAGGGACCTCATCAGGTCCATAAGCCTTCCGAGGGTTTAGGCCAGCAAGGGCATGGAAAGCATCATTGCGAAGAATTTTAATAGGTAGCATAAAGTAGTCGGAGGGTGGAGGAGAGTGAGTTACAAGCCCAGAATCGTCCAAGTTTTTAGCAAATGTTTGAGCGAAGAGTTCAGCTTTAGAAATAGATGAGATAGCAGTGGTGCCATCAGGTCGAAATAAAGGACGGAAAGAAGAAGAAGCAAAGTTATTGGAGATGTTTTAGGCTAGATGCCAGAAATCACGAGGGGAGTTAGATCTTGAAAGGTTTTGACACATTCTGTTAATGAAGGAGTTTTTGGCTAGTTGGAGAACAGACTTGGCATGATTCCGGGCAGAAATATAAAGTGCATGAGTTTCTGGTTATGAAAGGCTTAAGTACCTTTTGTGGGCCACTTCTCTATCATGTATAGCACGAGAACAAGCTGTGTTAAACCAAGGTTTAGAAGGCTTAGGTCGAGAAAGAGAGTGAGGAAAGTACGCCTCCATTCCAGACACTATCACCTCTGTTATGCGCTCAGCACACAAAGACGGGTCTCTGACACAGAAGCAGTAGTCATTCCAAGGAAAATCAGCAAAATACCTCCTCAGGTCCCCCTAACTAGCAAAGGCAAAACGCCAGAGGCACCTTCGCTTAGGGGGATCCTGAGGAAGGATTGGAGCGATAGGACAAGATGCAGATATGAGATTGTGATCAGAGGAGCCCAACAGAGAAGAAAGGGTGACAGCATAAGCAGAAGGACTAGAGGTCAGGAAAAGGTCAAGAATGTTGGGTATATCTCCAAGACGGTCAGGAATACGAGTAGGGTGTTGCACCAATTGCTCTAGGTCGTGGAGGATAGCAAAGTTGAAGGCTAGTTCACCAGGATGGTCAATGAAGGGAGAGGAAAGCCAAAGTTGATGGTGAACATTGAAGTCTCCAAGAATGGAGATCTCTGCAAAAAGGAAGAGGGTCAGAATGTGCTCCACTTTGAAAGTTAAGTAGTCAAAGAATTTCTTATAGTCAAAGGAGTTAGGTGTGAGGTATACAGCACAGATAAATTTAGTTTGAGAGTGACTCTGTAGTCGTAGCCAGATGGTGGAAAACTCGGAAGATTCAAGACCGTGGGCACGAGAGCAGGTTAAGTCATTGCGCACATAAACGCAACATCCAGCTTTGGATCGAAAATGAGGATAGAGAAAGTAGGAGGGAACAGAAAAGGGGCTACTCTCAGTTGCCTCAGACACCTGAGTTTCAGTGAGGAAAAAAAGATGAGGTTTAGAAGAGGAGAGGTGGTGTTCTACAGATTGAAAATTAGATCTTAGACCACGAATGTTGCAGAAGTTAATGAAGAAAAAGTTGAGGGGGGTGTCAAGACACTTAGGGTCGTCGACAGAAAGGCAGTCCAGTCCGACCTGGGGACATTTATGGTCCCCTCCCCAGATGGGGATTCCGAGGTTGGTGTAGGAGTCGCCATGATAATTTTGAGATTTTTGAGTGAAGAGTGTGTGTGTTATTAGGTGCTTGTAGTTTTGTGTGGAGAAAGAGAGTTGTCTTTAGAGGGCAGGCTGTGACTGCCCCCTTGTGTTGTGAGACACAAAGGGAAACGTTCAGTGAGGTCACAGCTGGGTTTAATGGTAAGTTCACAGCACCCCTGAACAGTACTTTATGCCTCACTGGGAGTAATTATCGTTTCGGCACGTGTCTACTGCCTCCTCCTGTTGAATATTAGTATTGTGAGGGGATTTTCAGGGAAGCCCCAAAGAGAAGCCTGACTAGGAATCTTACTCTGTCTGGGAGGCTTATCTGGTCCCACGCTACCTTTAGACACAGAAAGCTGAGATTGAGTAATTGGAATACCTTCCTGCACATGAGTTTCTTGAACTCCTGAAAAGACTGGAGGAAGAGGATTCCTCAACAGAGGCGTATAGTACCGCTGTTACAAGAGGACTTATTTGGAAGACGGGCAGAGAAACCACCTATGTTCATTTCAGATGTGGAGGAATCACTTTGATATATAATGTCATCTGTGGCTCCCCAAAATGGAGCACATTCTAACTCTTTCCTTTCGTGAAAATCTCCAATCTTGGAGACTTCAATGTTCACCACCAGCTTTGGCTTTCCTCTTCCTTCACTGACCATCCTGATAAACTAGCCTTTAATTTTGCTATCCTCCATGACCTAGAGCAGTTGTTTCCAAACTATCTTACCTGACGCCCCCTTTTTGCTTCCAGTAGACCCACACGCCCCCTCTCCTTTTTTTTTGTGCGTGTATGTGAAATTATATATTTTTTCTTGTATTTATATCCTAGCTTTGTTGAGGAAAACAGATTTCTGTTTGTATTAAATTTTAATAAAGTGAATAAGACAAATAATACATTCACGAGACATTTTCTAAGTAACTAAACATTTGGTTCAAAGAGAGCAAAAAAAAAGTTTAAACATTAGCGAATTGACAAAATTGACTTGCAGTTCCAAGAAGTAAATAATTTGAAAACATGGCATATAATATTTGGAAATACTCATGAGAATAAGGCACAATTTTATAAACTAAATATCAAATATGATGACATGACACGTAAATAATAATTCGAATTCTCAGCATTGAAATGTAAGGAAACTTAAATAACTGCAACCAAGATATGCACTGTTCCACAAATTAAATAAGAATACTGAATAATAATAATGAAATGAAAAAAAGCTGACTGCTCTAATTCTATGGTGTGAACAGCTTATTTTAGTGAGATGGATGCTGCTGCTTCTTTCTCACAAGATTAAAAATTCTAGGTTAGAAGGATGACAGCGCACAACGCAAGTCATTTTTCTACATCAAGTCGATTGCGCTGTTTTATTTTCAGGGCAACAAGAGCTGAAAACCCTCCTTCACAAAGATATGTAGGAGAAAAGGGAAGAATCAAACGAAGTGCTTCTTCACTTACTTTTGGGTACATGGGAAGATATTTCACCCAATACTCTTCCAACTTCATTGTTTCAAAGTCCCTTTTCGCGCTCGAGTCACATTTCAAATCGATGGCTTCCTCTTGCAGTGATTCCAGTAACAACTCCACATCAGTGTTAAATGGTTTCTTCACCAAAGTCCAAAGAGAATTCTCCATTGTGACATCTGAAAAATAACGCATAAATTCCTCAGCAAGGGAATCCAGATGTGATAAAACTTCTTTTGTCAAGTCATACTGCTCAAGTTTTCTCTTCTCAGACAAGAGCTCATTGAGATGTGAGAACGATGAAAAGTTCCCAGCTTGCATTTTACTTTTCCAAAGCTGAATTTTTTCGGTGAAAGCTCTGATTACATCAGAGTGTGCAATGATGTTTGTGTTTCTTCCTTGCAACTTCAAACTGAGGTTGTTGATAACCTCAAAAAAGTCCATAAGGTATGTTAGTGAAAGCTGAAAGTCTTCCTCTCTGAATGCTTCATACAGTTTGTCTTGTTTCTGCCTCTGCAAGAAAATTTCCACTTCATCCTTGAGCTCGTAAAGACGACTCAACATGTTTCCCTTGGAAAGCCAGAGGACTTCCGTGTGAAACAGGAGATTCTTGTAATCAGTGCTCAGAACTGAGCAAAGAGCTGGGAAAAGCCTAGAACTCAAAGAGCTATTCTTTACAAAATTCACCACTTTTATTGCCAAATTCAGTGAAGTGCGTAGATTACCTGGTAGAATTTTGCTAGCTAATGCTTGTCTGTGGATAACACAGTGAATCCCAGTTACAGCAGGATTCTTTTCTTTCACCAGCTTTACGAATCCAGAACGAGATCCAGTCATTGCTGGGGCACCATCAGTACAGACACCAACTATTTTTTCCCATGATAGACCATACTCTTGGAAAAACTCAGAAACCTTTTTTGAAAAAAAAAAAAAAAACATCGGTGGCTTTTGCTGTTGTCTCCAGTGCTGCCGAAAAAAGAATTTCTTCTTTCACAGTTCCTTCATCCACGAATCGAGAGTAAACAAGCAGCTGGCAGAGGTGAGCAGCATCAGTAGTTTCATCGCCCTGTATTGCAAAGAAGCGAGACGCTTTTATTTTGTCCAAAACTTGTTCTTTTATGTCTTCTGAAAGTTTGTCAATGCGACGCTTCACTGTGTTTTCTGATAAAGAAATCGTTGACAACTTTCTTTGGCTTTCTTCCCCAAGCACAGTATTTGCAGCACTCAAAAGGCAGGGTTTTACAAGAGTCTCCCCCACAGAGAGAGGCTTCTTTGCTTTGGTAATAAGTAGTGACAGCTCGTAAGATGCTTCCACCATTTTCCACGTTTCTTGATGAAAAACACTGCTCGAGTGCAGCTTCATACAATTCAGCTCATGAAGTATGGCTGTGAAGAACTCCTTTGGCTTTTCTTTTAATGCTTTGTGGTTTGTGCTCAAATGTCGCTCCAGGCGTCATTGCTGAGGACTGCATGACATAAGACACACTCAGGGAGATGAATTCCATGCCTCTGTAACAGTGAACCCATACTTGATATATTCATCCGAATACTTTCTTTTCTTTGCTCCAGACATTTCTGCAAAGTGAAAATAGCAACAAATTTATAAACTGCACCATGGAGCAACTAAGCAGTCATACAACATACCACACTGGCATGCATCACACCATACATTCATATATCAGATCACACGAAGGAAAAGTCATAAATCTGTAATATACCAGAAATATTCAGCACCCACTTGGTTTATATCTTAACAATAATGACAATGAGAACAAAAGCGGAAAATACAACGAGAAGCAAACGGAGTAAAACTACACGCACGAAAATGAAGCTCAGCAAATTCAGTACACTGAATTTGCCACACACAATTAATTCACCGCATATACTCGAATCAACGCAGACACTTCACCACATACACTCAAACTAGCGTACAAAACTCACCGCCTATTATTCACCGCTCACACTTTCGATCACAACGAGTACTTCACACAATCAACAAGACATTCCATACTGCACCGTTCTACCCTTGCAAATCGTCAAGATTACTGTTGTTGTCCCTGCCCGGGATGACAATATAGCCCGACTGCCCTCACTTTCTTCTTTATTGAGTAGCGTGAACTGCAAGTTTGAATTACAATATTTAATTAATCAAACAAGTAGTTGTAGGCACAACACAGATTATAATAAATACATTTTGGCCGGAACTTTGCAAGTAAAACATTAAGCAGTGCAATTAAGTATAAACACACAAATTCAGTAAAAGCACACACCTTTTATTGCTGAGACTGGGTTTCAAATGGGAAACAACCAAACCAGCCGCAATAATCAAGCAGACATGCTGAAAAACAGTTCTTGTCAAACAACTCTATCACCTACTATAATCACAAAATTAAGATCAAATTTAACATAACTATATGTGACAGACACCACACACATATCAATAGCAAAATATATTACAAACATCTGGTCAACTTACCGATTCTGTTTAGCCAGCAAGGAAACTCAGCTTCACTCTTCAACACTGTCTGACTGTCTGCCACACACTGCCGACACCTCACGCTGACCTACCACACCTCAGCTCCTAACACTTGTCTTCTGGCTTGTAACGAACAATTGTACAGCCAACGATTGTAACAGTGGTAGTTGACTGTAATCATATAATTACCAAAATCACTTATTAATATGCCATATGTCCATAATAGTGATAATGATACCATAATACATTATACCCTTCAGTAACCCATACAATACAATGCATGTACCAAATACAAATTTCATTACTAATGATAGTAGGATGATCATGCTAAACAATGGAGTGATACTTGTTAGTTAAATTATACATCAACACATACATGAATCCAGTCACAGTTACAATGTCACTCATACACGCCCCCATCATCCCCGTTCACTATATCATATACACACAAACACACATACAATTTCAGTTGGTCCGTGCTAACAACACAGCAAGCATCGATGCACACAGCAAACATTTCAGATGATGCAACAACGCCCTGAAAACATTGACACAGTTATATGCAGCAGAACAGCCATTGCAATATCACAAATTAAATCACAATAACATCCCATAATCACATATGGATTACATGTATGAACAGGAAAGTAATCACAGAAAAATTTCTCATGGAAAAGTTATCACATTGCTCACCAGATATAGCAAATAAAATTTAATAACTTAAAGAAAGGTATGTGATCCAGAATTAAAGAGTGAAATAAATCCCTACCGTGGACAAGGCGAAAATGTGCTCCGGTTGACGGGGCGGAGTATTGTGAGTTTGTGACAAGTCGTTCAGTAGTGTCAGTATGGTTATGGTATGGTATGGTATGGTATCAGTATGATTAAGCTGACAGATATATAATTAGACGCTGAAGTTTTGTCTCCTCTCTTAAAGATGGGTACCACATTAACCTGCCTCCATATTACTGGTACCTCACCTGACTCAAATGATTTTATAAAGACAAAAAGTAACGGCTCACTAATAACCTCTTTGCATTCCTTAGTACTCTCTCATCGCCGCAGTGTTGCATCTCTTGCTGTCTTCTACCGCTGTTTTCATGGTAACTGCTCTTCTGATCTTTCTAACTGTATGCCTTGCTAACTGCATGGCCTTGCTGCACAAGACTTTCTTCTTTCTCTCATCCCTATTCTGTCCACCTCTCAAATGCAAGATTTAACCAGTATTCTCAATCATTTATCACTTTCTCTGGTAAACTCTGGAATTCCTGCCTGCTTCTGTATCTTTATCTTCCTATGACTTGAACTCCTTCAAGAGGGGGGTTTCAAGACACTTAACCTTCAATTTTTTGCTACCACTTTGATCATTTCGGACATTTTTATTATTTTTTTTTATTTTGTTGCCCTTGGTGTCTTTCCTCCATAAAAAAAAAGTGAACAGTGGTTATGATGATTGTGGTTGAAGTAGTAGTTGTAATAGTAGTAGTAGTACTAGTAGTGGTAGTAGAGTTGCAGTAGTAGTAGTAGTAGTACTAGTAGTGGTAGTAGAGTTGCAGTAGTAGTAGTAGTAGTAGTAGTAGTATAGTAGTAATAGTAGTAATGGCAACAAAGTTGGTGTTGATTACTATGAAGAGGGATTGCCTGTACTCTTGTTCATTTTTTTAAGATGGTCGCTCAGGCAGACAGAAATTCTGTATCATTGTGAAAATTACTAATCCCTTAATTTTTCTTTCTCTAATTCGTGATGAAAACATTACAGTGCATTAAATTGCAAAAATAATCATCCACCATGGTTTCTTTAACAAAATAGTTAACCGGCATCAGGGACCAAAGGAAGGGAAGGAGAAAGCCAACCAAAGCGCCGATGCAGAAAATGAGGTATCAGTTGCTGCAACAGTGCTGGGCTCAGTGTTCGTCCCATCATCCTGCTGGGTGATAGTAGTCACTGATGGCATCAGTTCCTTCGCCTCTGTTTTGCCGGTATGATATGAGTTTTTTTTTTTTTCTCTCATGTGACTATGAAAAATTAATCAATAGTGCTAATGCTTGCAGCTTTTTTTTTTTTCTCCTTATTGGTAAGTGTCGATCTTTAAAGCTGCACACAATGTAGATCTTGAAAACAGATCATAATATTTGTCTCCCTAGATCCAGTATAGTCAAAATTTTAACTTTAACAGGTACCTCTGTGGGAATTTTCTATAATACTTTCTCTCTCTCTCTCTCTCTCTCTCTCTCTCTCTCTCTCTCTCTCTCTCTCTCTCTCTCTCTCTCTCTCTCTCTCTCTCTCTCTCTCTCTCTCTCTATATATATATATATATGTGTGTGTGTGTGTGCAGTGGGGTAAACAGAAGAACTTGTGAAGAAGACGAAGAGAAGGAGAGACAAGGAGAAAATCCAGAGTGGCGGAGCAGGGGCTCACCCCAGCCCGTTAAGTAGGCCACCAGATTTATTATTTTTTTTTATTTGCCGCCCCTCCCTTTTGAGCATCATTTTGGGAGTGCTATCACTTGAAAGAATATAAAATAAAGAACAATATAATACAGTTGAATTGCCACTAGCTCCTTCAGAGAGGTGAGCAAACATCATTTATTAAGATGATTTTGTATTCTGCGATGAGATTCATGATATTATTTGTGTAGTATAGCAGTAAGCCCCTACTGATGTTAGGTGAAAGATAGGTGCCTCCAAGAGCCTGCCTGCAATTGTTGTACCTTTTAAGTAAAGAAATGCTTCCCACAACGACTCCTTGGCTGTACTACTAGTAGTCAATTATTTGGCGTGCCTTTGAACGGTCAGTAGACTCTGTTTTATTTACAGGGCAGGTCACTTGTGTATACGTTGATGTATTGTTAAATGTAACGAGGCTCCAGTGTTCCTCAGGGGGCTCTGGGCTTGGAGGATATAAGTCTCTGTGGTACTGCGGCGTCTGGTTCTTCTCCAAACCTAGTCGGTCCTGGGTGGCCGTTGTTCGTCTCCTGAGAAGATACAGATGGTGTTGCATGGCAGAAGGAAAGATAATGTACTATGGTTGTAGGTGGTTATTGTCTTGCAGTTTGAGAGGGCGGTATTCCATAGAATACTATAATTCTTATATATGTTTGTGACTTGCTGTGTTTCCTAAAACGTGGCTATTGATTCTTTTCCAGCTGCTGAGAGTGACTGCTGTTGTAATATTCACTTGCCTGTTGGTGGTGAAACAGGTTAAAGATCTCAGCTATGTAATTCACCACAGGAGGCCAGAAGGACCCTGTGGAGAGATGAATGTGAGCTCTGCACTATACTGCACAGGAGGTAGGTTAGGGAGGCTGACCTAGAAAGTGGCAGCCGAGAAGAGGGGCGGAACTTGGTTTTGCAAGTTTCTGTGTACAGGATGCAAGAGTTCAGAAGGATCTTGTAATCCGCAGTTAAGTGTAGGTGGTGACTTGGGGAGGCGCGCCAAGATAAATGTCGCTGTAAGAGGGGCAGAATTTGCAGTCGTAACAGAAATTGGCGACCTCGTCAGGATCGTTGCAAGCTTCGTAGCTACGTGGGGAAGACAGTTACTTGTTATTTGTTTTGTTGTCTTTTGTATGCCTGCATTCACCTCGTGCCGTGGAGGGAGAGGCTGATAACAGGAGTGGCTCTTGATCTGAGTCTCCTGCTTCCGCCAGAAGTGGCAGTGTAGATCTGACACAGATTGGTGTTAGAACACGGAGTCCTGCAGGTAGTATGCAAAGACGTGTCACAGTCTTAGAGGACTGTCCTAGACAGAAGGATTGTCTAAAGAGATGAGATTTAAGTTAGAAATGAGGAGAGTGGACCTAAAAGGTTAGAGGGAGAGAGAATTAAGAAGGTTTGAATTGGAAACTGAGGAGAGAAGACTGAAGGCTGAGGACGCTATGGAAGCCAGGAGGCTTGGAACAAAGAAGGCGAAATTACAGGAACAAGAGAAGACCTGAGATTACTAAAAGCAAAAAACCAGGAGAACGAAAAGGCAAGAATGTAAGAGAAAGAAATGAAGATACTTGAGGCAGAAAGAGAAAAGGAAGAAGCTGAAAAGAACCGGGTGTTTGAGTTAGAGAAGAAGCGGATAGAAGTTAACTCACTTCATGGCTTAAGGAGAGGAGGAGTGAGGGAAAATACCGTAGACTGATTGATTGATTTAATTCATGGCGCCGCATCATCGCGGTCATATGGCACCACTAAAAAGCTTTAAAAGTAACAAAGATTGCAGATCTTGGAATATCGGTATAAAAACAAAATTATAGGTATGGTAAAAATCTTCAAAAGTTTACTATAAAAGTAAACATAAAAAAAGTAAATGGGATGACCCTAAAAAAAAAGACGTGATAAAAATTGATTAATTGAACGATTTAATTTATGGCAACACAAAATTATAGGTATGGTAAAAATAATAAATAAACATAAAAGGGAAATGGGAACACACATAAGAAAAAAAAAAAGTGATAAAAATGAGAGGGTATAATAATGTTTTTGATTCACTGACACAGACCAATGTGTCTGGCGTTGTTTGTTCCGTACCCAAGACACTGACCTCACTGACTCAGATATGTGGCGTTGTTCGTTATTTGTCCAAGATGCTGACCCCCACTGACCCAGGCCCCAAGACCCAGCGTTGTTCGTTATTTCACTTGCCATGTTCTCCCAGTGTAAAGATAAAATTCTTCCCAATACTATATTACTGACAGAATAAATCAAATAAGAACAGTTAGAAGGTAATCTATAATTTGTTTAGAAGACCAGCCTTCTCCACAAAATTAAGGACCTTCTGTCCCGGGAAGACAGCCCTTTCTCCAAGTATCAGTGAAATCTGGAAAATCCCACCCTCATCACGGCGACGGAAAAAGTATCGATCCTGCAGCTCCACCAGACTGGGACACTGCACTATAAAGTGTCGCATTGTAATGGGAACTAAGCAATCATCACAAAATGGTTGGGTTTCTCGGGACATGAAGTAACCATGAATGAGATGTGTGTGACCCATCCGGAGATGGTCCAGTGCAGTCTCTGAGCGGCATTCCTGCACATGAACATAGGTCCATGGACAGAAAATTACAGAAGCTATAATACCCATCTTAGTGGTGGCAACCAAATCCTCCCATATGCCCTGCCAACTGGCAAGAGCTGCCACCTTTATACTAGAGTATAAGTCACAAAAGGGAATAGGGTTAAAAGGATCAACCCCAGTTGCTCTTTAGCCAGCCTGTCGGCCTTCTCATTCCCCTGAACTCCATGATGTACAGGGATCCAGCAAAATGCGACATAATAGCTTCCACGCTTTAAAAGGTATAACCACTCAAGAATCGATGAAACAAGTGGGTGAAGGGAAGAAGGGCTAAAATGTTGAATAGCAGAAGGAAAACTGCGAGAATCACAAAAAAATTGTCAAAGATGAGATGGGAAGAGTAAAAATAATTCTTAAATAATGGCAGACAGTTCTGTTGTAAAAACGGTGGCACTACCAAGGAAGTTACCGCCCTGACAGAATGAAGGAAAGATAACATCAAATTCGACTCCATCTTCAGATTTTCAACAGTCCATAAATACAAGGATGGAGTCGGAATGTGTGGAATAGCATTCCAAGAATAATGCACGGGACTCATAATCCTGTAATAAGTTCTTATTAGGGATAGCAGAGCCGCATACTGAAATATCTGGAAACTGCCAGTAACCAATTCTAGGATACCTACAGTTACTTATCTAAACGGAGGGTATATTTAATGCCACTGTAGCAGATGCAACTCTAACACCAAAAGTTTAGGCAGACTTGAGTGAGACACATATAAATGACAACGTGAATCACAGGAGACAGCTACACAAGGTAATAATATATATATATATATATATATATATATATATATATATATATATATATATATATATATATATATATATATATATATATATATATATATATATATATATATATATATATATATATATCTTTTTTTTTTTATGTGGGAGGGACACTGGCCAAGGGCAACAAAAATCCAATAAAAAAAAGCCCACAGAGATGCCAGTCCCATAACAGGGTCCAAAGCGGTAGTCAAAAATTGAAGGATAAGTGTCTTGAAACCTCCCTCTTGAAGAAATTCAAGTCATAGGAAGGTGGAAATACAGAAGCAGGAAGTGAGTTCCAGAGTTTATCAGAGAAAGGGATGAATGGTTGAGAATACTGGTTAACTCTTGCTTTAGAGAGGTGAACAGAATAGGGGTGAGAGAAAGAAGAAAGTCTTGTGCAGCGAGGTCGCGGGAGGAGGGGAGACATGCAGTAGCGGTAGAAGACAGCTAGAGATGCCAGCTAGAGATGCAACATTGCGGCGATGAGAGAGAGGCTGAAAACAGTCAGTTAGAGGAGAGGAGTTGATGAGATGAAAAGCTTTTGATTCCACCCATTCTAGAAGAGCAGTATGAATGGACCCCTCCAGACATGTAAAACATACTCCATACATGGACGGATAAGGCCCTTGTACAGAGTTAGCAGCTGGGGTGCGGGGATGAGAAAAACTGGCAGAGACGTCTCAGAATGCCTAACTTTATAGAAGCTGTTTTAGCTAGAGATGGGATGTGAAGTTTCCAGTTCAGATTATAATTAAAGGACAGACCGAATATGTTCAGTGTAGAACAGGGGGACAGTTGAATGTCGTTGAAGAAGAGGGGATAGTTGTCTGGGAGGTTGTATCAAGTTGATAGATGGAGGAATTGAGTTTTTGAGGCATTGAACAATACCAAGTTTGCTCTGCCCCAATCAAAAATTTTAGAAAGATCAGAAGTCTTGCGTTCTGTGGCTTCCCTGCATGAGATGTTAACTTCCTGAAGGGTTGGACGCATATGAAAAGACGTGGAAAAGTGCAGGGTGGTATCATCAGCGTAGGAGTGGATAGGACAAGAAGTTTGGTTTAGAAGATCATTAATGAATAATAAGAAGAGAGTGGGTGACAGCACAGAACCCTGAGGAACACCATTGCTAATAAATTTAGAAGAACAGTGTCCGTCTACCACAGCAGCAATAGAACGGTCAGAAAGGAAACTTGAGATGAAGTTACAGAGAGAAGGATAGAAACCATAGGAGGGTAGTTTGGAAATTAATGCTTTGTGCCAGACTCTATCAAAAGCATTTGATATGTCCAAGGCAGCAGCAAAAGTTTCACCAAAATCTCTAAAAGAGGATGACCAAGACTCAGTAAGGAAAGCCAGATCACCAGTGGAGCGGCCTTGACGGAACCCATACTGGTGATCAGATACGAGTAGAAGGTTATGAAGTGATAGATGTTTAAGAATCTTCCTGTTGAAGATAGATTCGAAACTTTAGATAGGCAGGAAATTAAAATCAATAGGACGGTAGTTTGGGGGATTAGAACAGTCACCCTTTTTAAGGACTGGCTGAATGTAGGCAAACTTCCAGCAAGAAGGAAAGACAGAGCTGAAAGAGTTTGACTAGGCAAGGTGCAAACACGGAGGCAAAGTTTCGGAGTACAATAGGAGGGACCCCATCAGGTCTATAAGCCTTCCGAGTGTTAAGGCCAGCGAGGGCATGGAAAACATCATTGAGAAGGATTTTGATAGGTAGCATGAAGTAGTCAGAGGGTGGAGGAGAGGGAGGAACAAGCCCAGATTCGTCCAAGGTAGAGTTTTTAGCAATGGTTTGAGTGAAGAGTTCAGCTTTAAAAATTAATGTGATAGCAGTGGTGCCATGTGGTTGAAATAAAGGAGGGAAAGAAGAAGAAGCAAAGTTATTGGAGATATTTTTGGCTAGATGCCATAAGTCACGAGGGGAGTTGGATCTTGAAAGATTTTTGACACTTTCTGTTAATGAAGATGTTTTTGGCTAGCTGGAGAACAGACTTGGCATGGTTCCGGGCAGAAATATAAAGTGCATGAAATTCTGGTGATGGAACGCTTAAGTACCTTTTGTGGGCCACCTCTCTATTATGCATAGCACGATAACAAGCTGTGTTAAACCAAGGTTTTGAAGATTTAGGTCAAGAAAAACAATGAAGAATGTACGCCTCCATGCCAGACAATATCACCTCTGTTATGCGCTCAGCACACAAAAACGGGTCTCTGACCCGGAAGCAGTAGTTATTCCAAGGAAAATCAACATAATACCTCCTCAGGTCCCCCCAACTAGCAAAGGCAAAACGCCAGAGGCACTTTCGCTTAGGGGGATCCTGAGGAGGAATTGCAGCGATAGGACAAGATACAGATATGAAATTGTGATCAGAGGAGCCCAACGGATAAGAGAGGATGACAACATAAGCAGAAGGATTAGAGGTCAGGAAAAGGTCAAGAATGTTGGGCGTATCTCCAAGACGGTCAGGAATACGAATAGGGTGTTGCACCCATTGCTCTAGGTCGTGGAGGATAGCAAAGTAGAAGGCTAGTTCACTAGGATGGTCAGTGAAGGGAGAGGAAAACCAAAGCTGGTGGTGAACATTGAAGTCTCTAAGAATGGAGATATCTGCAAAAAGGAAGAGAGTTAGAATGTGTTCCACTTTGGAAGTTAAGTAGTCAAAGAATTTCTTATAGTCAGAGGAATTAGGTGTGAGGTATACAGCACAGATAAATTTAGTTTGAGAGTGACTCTGTAGTGGTAGCCAGATGGTGGAAAACTCCGAAGATTCAAGAACGTGGGCACAAGAGCAGATTAAGTCATTGCGCACATAAACGCAACATCCAGCTTTGGATCGAAAATGAGGATAGAGAAAGTAGGAGGGAACAGAAAAGGGGCTACTCTCAGTTGCCTCAGACACCTGAGTTTCAATGAGGAAAAGAAAAGAAGAGGAGAGGTGGTGTTCTACAGATTGAAAATTACATCTTAGACCGCGAATGTTGCAGAGGTTTATGAAGAAAAAGTTGAGCTGGGTGTCAAGACACTTAGGATCGTCAACAGAAGGGCAGTCCGACCTGGGGACATTTATAGTCCCCTCCCCAGATAGGGACTCCGAGGCTGGTGTATTAGTCGCCATGATAATTTTGAAATTTTGAGTGAAGGGTGTAATAATAATGATAATAATAATAATAATAATAATAATAATAATAATAATAATAATAATAATAATAATAATAATAATAAACGGTTTATTATTCAGGCAGTTAACAAACTAAAAATGTACAGAGGGATGAGGAAATACTTAACATTAATCCTAAAGGTAATTCTGATCTTGATGGGAAATACTAATGATTGATGGTTCGCACCATTTTAGGAATAGCGCTGAGTCTGTATCGGTCCGTGCGCGGCGCCTTTAGGGGCGTTATCTTGTTGTGGTGTCTGGTGGCACGGACCGTGCGACGCGCGTCAGGCGGCAGCATGTGTTTGTGACGTGGATGATGCAGCAGTCCCCTTCCAAACTTCTCCAGAGCCTCTCGGTGCCTGGTGGATAGTCTGGACAGACTCAGGGTGGTCAGTGCTTCATCATAGGTTGTATAGGCAGGGCCAAGAATGACCCTGCACGCCCTTTTCTGCACACTCTCCAGCTGTAGCTGTTGAGTGTGTGTGGGGGAGGAGGACCACGCTTGGGAGGCATATATGAGTTTGGGGAGGATGAAGGTGAGGTACACCCCCACTTAACTCGTGTGTCGGCGTTCCCAGCAAGCTGAGTCTGCGCAGCATGTACAGCCTGTAGGTAGCGGATCTTACGGTGCTGGCAACATGCTGTTTCCAGGTCAGCTGGTCGTCCACCGTGACTCCGAGAAGCTTGGCACATCGCACCACCTGGAGGGGGTGAGGGCCCACTGTGAGCTGGGGAGGGGGCACTGGTACAGAGGAAGTACAGAAATGCATCATCACAGTTTTGCTGTTGTTGATGGTCATCCTGCTCTCCTCCGTCCACGTCTGCAGTCGCTCCAGAATTGCTTGCAGTGGCGAGTAGTAAGTGTGTGTTATTAGATGCTTGTAGTTTTGTGTGGAGGAAGAGAGTTGTCTTTAGAGGGTAGGCTGTGACTGTCCCCTTGTGTTGTGAGACACAAAGGGAAACGTTCAGTAAGGTCACAGCTGGGTTTAATGATAATTTCATAGCACCCCCTGAACAGTGCCTTAGATCTCACTGGGAGTAATTATCGTTTCGGCAGGTGTCTACTGCCTCCTCCATATATATATATATATATATATATATATATATATATATATATATATATATATATATATATATATATATATATATATATATATATATATATATATATATATATATATATTTATTTATTTATTTATTTATTTATTTATTTATTTATTTATTTACTTATTTATATATATTTCATAAGTTTTTATTCTCACCTATACATACACTTTCCACAACTCTATAGTGTGTGTGATGAATAAGTACTTAGTTACATTAGAAATATCTATAAACAAACAAGAATTATACGTTCATGTCTCAAGGCCGTGGCTATTAAACCCACAGTTCTCAAAGAATAGAACATACTATGAATTTCACGACTTTCTGATTTCATTTCTGATTACTCTGAAGCTTCATTTTGTATTTCTTATGCCTAACTGATTATTAATAATTAAAATCTTTATACCTCTCCGATACCGTATCTTTCAATTTTATTTTATTACTTTGATATTATCTGCATGCTGACATGGGTATCGAAAAAAAAAACAAAATAATCCCAAAATATATTTCAGTTCCTGCAGAAGTATTCAGTCTATAATAACTCCGAGCCCAAAAGATTATTAAAACATTAATTCCTTACTTTTCAAGATATTCTTTGTTGCTGTTAGTGACAAGTCTTATATGTACAAACAAAATTGAGGGCCATAATATGGCTGAAAAACGAAATCGTATATATACGCATACGTACTAAACACTTCCCTAAGAGGTATATATATATATATATATATATATATATATATATATATATATATATATATATATATATATATATATATATATATATATATATATATATATATATATATATATATATATATATATATATATATATATATATATATATATATATATATATATATATATACCTCGCAAACCACGTGCTAGGGGGCACAGCTAGGACAAAGGACACACATGTATGAGGCATATTATGTTCTGTGAATTACCTCCCACAAGAGACGATCCACTCATGCTCACAGAAACATTATGTCCTTCTGCCCGTGAGCAGTCTATATGCAGTCTCCCGGACGACTACAGACAGCCCCACACGCGCAGAATATTATGAAATTCTCGTGCTTTAGAGCTCCCAGCGGTAAACTCTGAACACCAGTCGCATTTAATGCTACAAAAACACTAATGACACAAGTAACAATCAACCGACAGGGCCTGAGATAGTCATAGGACCACTCTCACACAAACAAGACACGAAATCGATCAGGATGGCGTGGCGAAGTTGGTAAGACGACGTAATCCACCGCATTTATCTGGCACAGCACTCAGTCAAGCCCCGTACTGGTGCTTATCTTACCTAGTACATGAGGGGTGTACTGCCGTTAACACTTCGACGGTAATTACTACTTATATCCCTCTAAATGTATCCCCCGACCCTCATGGCAGCTCTCTACCCACTTCGTCTTATACAAAACACACAAAGCCCGACTAGAGTGAAAGCGGATTTTGCCTCCGGTCCCAGGCGGTGACACATGTGAGTGGAGGAGGGGTAAATAACAGAGGAGGGATGAGGAGGAGGCTGGCAGTGCGCCTCGCTTCGCTTTCTACACAACTCACAAGCTTTATAGTAGAATATTGTGCTTCAAAAATTTTTATGGGTGTATCAAGGGCGCTGGGTGAAAAATGATCAGCACATCAAAGAGAGCAACTCTTCTACTATATTAAGTATCAATGACAAACAAGTGAGGGGGACAAAGAAAAGTAGGGAAAATTCTCGAGGGGAATTAAATGGTGCGCCGGGGAGCAGTGTTACATTAAATTACGGAGCGCGGGTTCTCTGTTTCTGTTTTGCTACTTCCCTCTCCTTACTGGTTATTCTTTCTCACCTCATATACGCCCCTTATAACATGTCCTCCCCCACAACTAAAATTTCTGAAAGTCACCTGACTTTCGAAATATTTTACTTACATAGATCAACAGTAACATGACTGACATATCACTACAATAATGACAAACAGGGCCACAATTCAGCCCTTCTAAAGAATACAAACTGAACCGCTTCTTCTTTTTCTTTCTTCTCCCACGAGGCTTGTCTCTGGCTCTCACCCAGGACATATAATGGCCTCTATTGCGACGCTGGCGTGAGAAATTACTCCTGCAGGGAGTCGTATTTATATCACCTTTCCTCCAGTAACTACGGCTGCTCTGTCTTTTTCTGCGATTCTTGTCTTTTCCTTTTTTTAGTCTTTCTTCTACTTGCTCCACTGTTACACAGCCTACTCCTTCTTCAGTACATTCTCCTCACAACACAAACATAAGAGCCACCATGCACTGACATCCCTGCGTCCTCAAGACACTCAGCTCGCCCACCAGACGCCACGACATTGTCACAGCACCGCCAGGCATCACACTTCATGGCCGAACAGCTCCTTCTGGGCCACCAATCAAGGTTAACTCACTGGTACCTGCAGTTCTCCACATTGGAGAACACACTTCGTCCTCCATTGGGCCTTCGCTGCCCACACCTTCATTTAACCTTGCCTGTTCATGGCTCCTCAGAGCCTCTCTGTCACACCCATAAAACGAACACACTAGAAATGTCACTATTAAGGCAAAAACAAGAGAAACCTCCTGCCTGCTCTTATTTAAAGAAAACGGTACTTCCCAGGTGTGACACAACCGAACCTGTTTTTCAGTGTCAGGCACAACAGTACTATCACACTTCACTCTTCCTGCTGACTAACACAGGAGTCACCACAAAGAGTTGACAGCTGCTTCCTTCTAGGACGACGTACATACATTCCCGCACTATGAACAAAACTCCCGCACTTGCCATTCAAACACAACAACATCCGGCTGCAACCCTAGCCTGGTCAATATGGACCTGGACTAATTTCACTGGTCCTGGCAATTGCTCCTGTGTACAACCATTTCGCATCAGAGCTAACTCCTTGTCGATTCGAGAGGGCGGCATCCATCATCACATACTATCCTAATCGGGCACAATACCTGACACTTAACAGCATCTTGGCCATATGAAACCCACAGCAACGCTGTGGGTGCTTCCTGAACGGCAAACAACAACGGCAGCTTCACTTAACACTGCGTCTCAACGCCGCTTCGTGACACCGACGTCAGCTACACCATCATCACAACTCCCACAGGAGGAAGCAAACAACATCTCTAACATCTCTTACAACTCTCATGCAAGGGGGAAACAATAACGCAAGGGAGATGGGCCCCAGACAAGAGATTATCAGGCTTGCCCACCTGACCAATGCGGCGACGGCGACACTCAACAAACCCACTCACCAAAACCGCGGCAAACGCTCCTGAATCATCCTTACTAGAAAACGGCCAAACACCGGGCCGTTATGTGCTATCTGCACATGTGCTTCCTTAACTGCGGATGGTACAACAAATTGGAGCTTCAAGCTACTTCCCTTCTCTCTCCACCAACTAGTTAGAATATCGTTGCTTTTCACTTCTAACTCCACAAGGAGGAGGCAGTAGACACCTGCCGAAACGATAATTACTCCCAGTGAAGTCTAAAGCACTGTTCAGGGGGTGCTGTGAACTTATCATTAAACCCAGCTGTGACCTCACTGAACGTTTCCCTTTGTGTCTCACAACACAAGAGGGCAGTCACAGCCTGCCCTCTAAAGACAACTCTCTTCCTCCACACGAAACTACAAACACCTAATAACACACACACACCCTTCACTCAAAAATTTTAAACTCATGGCGACTCCTACACCAGCCTCGGAGTCCCCATCTGGGGAGGGGACCATAAATGTCCCCAGGTCGGACTGCCTTTCCGTCGACGACCCTAAGTGTCTTGACATCCCCCTCAACTTTTTCTTCATTAACTTCTGCAACATTCGCGGTCTAAGATCTAATATTCAATCTGTAGAACACCACCTCTCCTCTTCTAAACCTCATCTTCTTTTCCTCACTGAAACTCAGGTGTCTGAGGCAACTGACAGTAGCCCCTTTTCTGTTCCCTCCTACTTTCTCTATCCTCATTTTCGATCTAAAGCTGGATGCTGCGTTTATGTGCGCAATGACTTAACCTGCTATCGTGCCCACGCTCTAGAATCTTCCGAGTTTTCCACCATCTGGCTACGACTACAGAGTCATTCTCATACTAAATTTTTCTGTGCTGTATACCTCTCTCCTAACTCCTCTGACTATAAGAAATTCTTTGACTACTTAACTTCCAAAGTGGAGCACATTCTGACCCTCTTCCCTTTTGCAGAGATCTCCATTCTTGGAGACTTCAATGTTCACCACCAGCTTTGGCTTTCCTCTCCCTTCACTGACCATCCTGGTGAACTAGCCTACAACTTTGCTATCCTCCATGACCTAGAGCAATTGGTGCAACACCCTACTCGTATTCCTGACCGTCTTGGAGATACGCCCAACATTCTTGACCTTTTCCTGACCTCTAATCCTTCTGCTTATGCTGTCACTCTTTCTTCTCCGTTGGGCTCCTCCGATCACAATCTCATATCCTTATCTTGTCCTATCACTCCAATCCCTCCTCAGGATCCCCCTAAGCGAAGGTGCATCTGGCGTTTTGCCTCTGCTAATTGGGGGGACCTGAGGAGGTATTTTGCTGATTTTCCTTGGAATGATTACTGCTTCCGTGTCAGAGACCCGTCTTTGTGTGCTGAGCGCATAACAGAGGTGATAGTGTCTGGCATGGAGGCGTACATTCCTCACTCTTTTTCTCGTCCTAAACCTTCTAAACCTTGGTTTAACACAGCTTGTTCTCGTGCTATACATGATAGAGAGGTGGCCCACAAAAGGTACTTAAGCCTTCCATCACCAGAATCTCATGCACTTTATATTTCTGCCCGGAACCATGCCAAGTCTGTTCTCCAACTAGCCAAAAACTCCTTCATTAACAGAAGATGTCAAAACCTTTCAAGATCTAACTCCCCTCGTGATTTCTGGCATCTAGCCAAAAATATCTCCAATAACTTTGCTTCTTCTTCTTTCCCTCCTATCACATCTATTTCTAAAGCTGAACTCTTTCCTCAAACCTTTGCTAAAAACTCTACCTTGGACGATTCTGGGCTTGTTCCTCCCTCTCCTCCACCCTCTGACTACTTCATGCCACATATTAAAATTCTTCGCAATGATGTTTTCAATGCCCTCGCTGGCCTAAACCCTCGGAAGGCTTATGGACCTGATGGGGTCCCTCCTATTGTTCTCCGAAACTGTGCCTCCGTGCTTGCACCTTGCCTAGTCAAACTCTTTCAGCTCTGTCTGTCAACATCTACCTTTCCTTCTTGCTGGAAGTTTGCCTACATTCAACCTGTTCCTAAAAAGGGTGACCGCTCTAATCCCTCAAACTACCGTCCTATTGCTTTAATTTCCTGCTTATCTAAAGTTTTTGAATCTATCCTCAACAGGAAGATTCTTAAACATCTATCACTTCACAACCTTCTATCTGATCGCCAGTATGGGTTCCGTCAAGGCCGCTCTACTGGTGATCTTCTGGCTTTCCTTACTGAGTCTTGGTCATCCTCTTTTAGAGACTTTGGTGAAACTTTTGCTGTTGCCTTGGCCATATCAAAAGCCTTTGATAGAGTCTGGCACAAAGCTTTGATTTCCAAACTACCCTCCTACGGTTTCTATCCTTCTCTCTGTAACTTCATCTCAAGTTTCCTTTCTGACCGTTCTATTGCTGCTGTGGTAGACGGTCACTGTTCTTCTCCTAAATCTATTAACAGTGGTGTTCCTCAGGGTTCTGTCCTGTCACCCACTCTCTTCTTATTATTCATTAATGATCTTCTAAACCAAACTTCTTGTCCTATCCACTCCTACGCTGATGATACCACCCTGCACTTTTCCACGTCTTTTCATAGACGTCCAACCCTTCAGGAGGTAAACATATCACGCAGGGAAGCCACAAAACGCCTGACTTCTGATCTTTCTAAAACTTCTGATTGGGGCAGAGCAAACTTGGTATTGTTCAATGCCTCAAAAACTCAATTCCTCCATCTGTCAACTCGACACAACCTTCCAGACAACTATCCCCTCTTCTTCAATGACACTCAACTGTCCCCCTCTTCTACACTGAACATCCTCGGTCTGTCCTTTACTTATAATCTGAACTGGAAACTTCACATCTCATCTCTAGCTAAAACAGCTTCGATGAAGTTAGGTGTTCTGAGACGTCTCCGCCAGTTTTTCTCACCCCCCCAGCTGCTAACTATGTACAAGGGCCTTATCCGTCCATGTATGGAGTATGCTTCACATGTCTGGGGGGGTTCCACTCATACTGCTCTTCTAGACAGGGTGGAATCAAAAGCTTTTCGTCTCATCAACTCCTCTCCTCTAACTGACTGTCTTCAGCCCCTCTCTCACCGCCGCAATGTTGCATATCTAGCTGTCTTCTATCGCTATTTTTATGCCAACTGCTCTTCTGATCTTGCTAACTGCATGCCTCCCCTCCTTCCACGGCCTCGCTGCACAAGACTTTCTTCTTTCTCTCACCCCTATTCTGTCCACCTCTCTAACGCAAGAGTGAACCAGTATTCTCAATCATTCATCCCTTTCTCTGGTAAACTCTGGAACTCCCTGCCTGCTTCTGTATTTCCACCTTCCTATGACTTGAATTCCTCCAAGAGGGAGGTTTCAAGACACTTATCCACCAATTTTTGACCACTGCTTTGACCCTTTTATGGGACTGGCATTTCAGTGGGCATTTTTTTTGTTAGATTTTTGTTGCCCTTGGCCAGTATCCTTCCTACATAAAAAAAAAAAAAAACTCCGCACGACCCTTTACTTCCTTACTGCCCTCTCCTGCCTTGGCAAGAAGTAAGGCAACGCGTCCCTGAGGGGCAGAAACCTCATTGTGTACTCTGGTAGCTGTATCATTAGATATCAAAATGGGTGGCTCACTAAGCGAATCAACACCCGCCGTGTCTGGGTGAGTGAGGGGAGCGGCCTGTTCCCCGCCTACGGTACACTCCGCAGGGAGGGAAACTCCTGCCGCCCTCGCCAGTGCCTCCCTGGGACTAGGACGGAGTACTGGCGCCCACAGCCTCCAAACCAGTGACGACTTTGCTTGAATGCCACCTCTGGGGTGCTTTGCAAGGTGAGGCTGTAGAGCTATATCTAGGAAATGGTCAACTGATGGTGGCTGGACCTAAATCTCCACCTGCCAAGTCATTCCCTTAAAAGGAAATTGACACTCAACACTGGCAGGTCTTCGCTAGTGCCACCAGCGGTCACTGTGGAGTACGCAAGCGTCATCACCGTAGCGAAGCTCTCCACGGCGCCAGTTCCTCGGCACCACACAGGCTTGTCTGAAGTAACTCGCCTCCCAGTAACATTCCTGCACAGCGACTGCTGTACTGCTGTCTCAAAACAGTGACGGAGTAATGAACCCCAACAATCTCAACAGTGCCCCGACACAAGAAAGGGCGGCACCAATCCAAGCCATACCTCACGGGGGACGGTGAGGTATCACTAACAGATGAAGGGGGCAGCACTTCTTGTCTTTTTACCCCCCTTACCAAACACGGGTCGGACCTGAGACACAATGAACGTCACCGGGTTCTAGGGGACTTGGAAACCGTGGCTGTTAGTAACTTAGGACAATTAAATTTGAGGTGTTCAGTATCCTTAAAATAATGGCATATAGGCGGCATACTATATTTGGAAGAGCTATGCACCATAATCCCAGTCTATCTCTGTCAAGGGCTGGATGGAGACTTATTAACAACAGGACTTACTCATCCTGACTTGCTAACAACCCACTACTATAACGTAGACTTTCCAACAAATCAGCGCCTGCTCCGCCTTCAGACAAGCTGTCACCGACCTCGCCAGACGTCCCACTTAACCAACTCCTCGGTGAGCCAACACGTGGTCATCTGCCCACGTGGCCGTCTCCTTTAAGGCCACATTAACAAACCGCTCCATCATCATGAGCTTCTTTAACTCGAGGAAGATGACACGCTCGCTAGCTATTCACTTTTCAAATACCTCTTTGAGGTACCGAGCTCAATCAAGATACGAGTTACTAGGCTTTCTCATAGCCTCTCTAAATTAATGCAGGTAGGCCTCTGGCCGCTGCACATAATCTCTCAGGATGTCAGTCTTAAACTCCTCGTAATACCAAGTTCCCGCCAGGGCGGACGACAAGCCCTACACAGGTTGAAGGCTGCACCAGTTCACGAAAGTGCCTCTTGGTGTAACAAATGGAATCGCTTCCTTCCAACAAATCCATGATTCGTTTAACACAAGAACATAAGAAATAAGGGAAACTGCAAGAAACCATGAGATGTACACGTGGCAGTCCCTGTATGAATCATATCTACCTATTTCCACCTATCATCACCATTCATAAATCTCAGTGATGTTCTCCCTAATAACTTAGCACTAACAACTTGATTACTGAGCCCGTTCCATTCATCTACCTCTCTATTTGAGAACCAATTTCTTCCTGTCTCTTTTTTAAACTAAATTTTTCAAGCTTGAACCTGTTATTTCTTGTACTTTCTTGGTTATTGATCCAAAGAATTTTGCTTACGTCCCCCTTGTTATAATCTTATAACACTTAAAGACTTACATCAGATCCCCTCTAAACCTAAGTCTCTCTAAAAAAAAATGTAAATTTAACAGCTTCAATCTCGCTTCATAAGGAATACTCTTCATCCCCTGTATCCTTTTAGTCATACTCCTTTGTACTGATTCTAATAGACCAATATTCTTCCTGTAATATGGGGACCAGAACTGCACAGCGTAGTCTAAATTAGATGTGACCAACGTCATAAATAACTTTAATATTACTTCGGGGCTTCTACTTTTAACACTTAAGGAAGAACAGCTTCACACCACTTGCGCCTATTTAAATAACATCATTATGTGCGGCAAGTCACAGGAGGAGCATAACAAGTCTGAAGAAGTTTCATGAAGCTGAAAAGATGAGGATTGTAATCTAACACTATGTAACAAAATTTCACTTTTGTCTCGTCCTTTTCAAACTATAAGTTTCCAATTATTTCCATCTAAATAAAATAGAAAAAAAAAAAGTTATTGGATCCTTAAACTTTGCTTTTGTGGTTAGAACAATGAATTTACATTTTTGCCTTATTTCAGTATAGTATGGGTTGCTGTTGGTTTTCAAGTCAGGTAAATCCCTGTGAAAAATCTCAATTACTTATCTAATTGCCTTTGAAATGTTGCAAGTAAGTTAAAACAATGAAAGAAAGAATATAAAGTATTCTAAAGATTTTTAATTTTAATAAGATAATTCTTGAAATGACCAGATCTAGCATGAAATTTCTCATATGTAGAAGAATTTGCTTACATTTAGAAAATCTTCTCAAATCTTCCAGAATGTTCTACCAGACAATTTTAGAAGTCTGTAGAACATTTTAGAACATTCTATTTAATGTAAACATATCCAGAATATTCTAGAACTTTCTAGAATACAGTAGAAATATTTAGAAGTATCAAAAATTGTCTAGAATCTACAAGAATTTTCTAGAATGATTAAGAATATTGTAAAGTATGTTAGAAAATATTCTAGAAAGATTGAGAACATTCTGGAACACATTTTAGAAAGACTAAGAATATTCTAGAGTACTGCTTGACAATCAGTTCTGCTTTCGCTGCTGTGCCAGTTGGGACTAAGACAAGCTTCTACTGGAAACAACAAGTATGGCTGGGAAGTTAATGGAGACTTCAAGATGGTGGCTTTCTTGATGGGACTGCAAGGAGGTTTTACCAAGAATGTCCGTTTTCTTTGCCTTTGGGACTGTAGAGACAGAGCAGCACATTACCAGAGAAAGCACTGGCCACCAAGGACTGACACTACAGTGGGAGCACACAATATTAAACATGAACCACTGGTGAACTCTCAAAAGGTTTTTTCCTCCACTACACATTAACCTGGGAAACAATTTGTTACAGTTCTTGACAAGTCTGCTGCCTTCAAATATCTTCATTACTTCTTTCCTAAGCTTTCAGAGGCAAAGGTGAAAGCTGGTTTCTTTCTTCACTGGACCACAAATAAAGAAAATTATGGAGCGCTCAGAATTTCTACAGAAGCTCACAGAAAAGGATAAAAAAAAGCTTGGGAGTGTTTCATTGTTGTAGTATAGGGCAACAACAAGGCTGATAACTATATGGAACTGGTTGAAGCTTTAGTGAAAAGCTATGGTGAGATGGGCTGCAGAATGCCCTTGAAGGTCCACATCCTAGATCCTCACCTTGACAACTTCAAGGAGAATATGGGAGCATATTCTGAGGAACAAGGGAAGCATTTCCACCAAGATATAATTAACTTTGAACAGAGATATCAGGGATCCTTCAATAAAAATATGATGGAAGATTACATCTGGGGGCTCATATGTGAAAGTGATTTGTTGTCTTCACGCAAATCAAGAAAAAAAAAAAAAATAATCCCAAAAATTAGTTTCAGAAGTTTTAAAATAAAATTTTGTGTCATTTGAATGTTTTTGCTTTCTGCCCAAAAATTATGAAAATAATGAAATTCAGCTATTCTAATAGCCAGAAAAGCAAAGTTTGACAGGAATATTGGACATTTTCTATTTTTTTCCAATGAAGAGTTGAAAATAACACTTGCTTCTTAAAGACAAAAATCGTTTTACATAGTGTTATGGACAGAAGTGTGTACTCGCAACGAGATTATGCATATTGTATTATATAATGGAAGATGGTGAGATTAGACCTTACCCAGCCAAACTATAGGGACCTGCTGATGCCATGTGATCTGAAATAGCTTCATCGTGTCTTACTATTATTCTCAGATGATGCATGAGTATGGTACAGAAATTCAACCGTTGAGCTCTACCACAAAAATTCAACCAGATGAAGTGCGAAATTGAAGGTGCAGTGTTGAAAGTAATTGATGAGGAAATACCGTTTCAAGCTGAAACCGATGCCTCGGATAATGCCATAGCTGTAGTCTTAACTCAGACCGGTTGCGTTCTATTCTCGCACTTTTCAAGACTCTGAGACACCATACGGCTGTGGAAAAAGAAACCCAAGCAATTATTCGATTAGTTCGTCACTGGCAACACTATTTGTTTGGTAGACATTTTATGATCGTAACAGACCAACGCTCAGTAACATATATGTCTGACAAGCGGCAAAAAAAATAAGATAAAAAAATGATAAACTACTGAGGTGGAGGATGGAACTTGCAGAATATGATTTTCATATATTGTACAGACCTGGGAAGGAAAACCTTCCATCTGACGCTTCGTCAAGAGCTTCGTCGACGAGCTGTAACCAGTACTCTTTTTTCTGACCTTCATGATGCACTATGCCACCCAGGAGATACTCATTTGCATTGCTTTGCACGTGCTAAGAATTTACCATTTTCCCTAGAAGAGGTACGCCAAGTCACTACCAAGTGCAGGATTTATGTGGAGTGTAAACCACGGTTCCACAACCCAGGCAAGGCTCAACCTGTAAAGGCCACTCACCCTTTAGAGATATTAAACATGGACTTCAAAGGACCGCTTCCAAGCACTGACAAGAACAAATATTTTCTCAACATCATAAACGAGTACTCCGGATTCCCGTTTGTGTTTTCTTGCTCCAGTGTGAATACCACAACCATCATAAACTGTTTGTGCCAACTTTTCTCAATATTTCTCACCAATATACATACTGACTGTGATGCATCCTTTATCAGTCAAGAACTGAGAGATTTTCTAGCCAATAAAGGGGCTGTGTGTAGTAGGACAACCGGCTATAACCCTCAGGGCAGCGGATGAGTTGAACATTATAACGGTGTCATTTGGAAGGTTGCAAAAACAGCACTAAGTCACGTGGCTTCCCTGTGTAGCGTTGGCAGAGTGTCCTACCAGACGCCTTACATGCCGTTTGTTCGTTGTTGTATATCGCAACTAATGCTACACCCCACGAAAGACATTTTAACAACACTCGTCCACTGGAGACTCGGTGCCGTCTTGGTTGTGTAATCTAGGTCCTGTCGTGCTCAGGCGCTATGTACGATCAAACAAGTGTGATTGACTGATTGACTGGTTTAGGTTATTTTTTTCTCAACCCCCAGCTGCTAACTCTGTACAAGGGCCTTATCCGTCCATGTATGGAGTATGCTTCACATGTCTGGGGGGGTTCCACTCATACTGCTCTTCTAGACAGGGTGGAATCAAAAGCTTTTCGTCTCATCAACTCCTCTCCTCTAACTGACTGTCTTCAGCCCCTCTCTCACCGCCGCAATGTTGCATATCTAGCTGTCTTCTATCGCTATTTTCATGCCAACTGCTCTTCTGATCTTGCTAACTGCATGCCTCCCCTCCTTCCACGGCCTCGCTGCACAAGACTTTCTTCTTTCTCTCACCCCTATTCTGTCCACCTCTCTAACGCAAGAGTGAACCAGTATTCTCAATCATTCATCCCTTTCTCTGGTAAACTCTGGAACTCCCTGCCTGCTTCTGTATTTCCACCTTCCTATGACTTGAATTCCTTCAAGAGGGAGGTTTCAAGACACTTATCCACCAATTTTTGACCACTGCTTTGACCCTTTTATGGGACTGGCATTTCAGTGGGCATTTTTTTTGTTAGATTTTTGTTGCCCTTGGCCAGTATCCTTCCTACATAAAAAAAAAAAAAACTCCGCACGACCCTTTACTTCCTTACTGCCCTCTCCTGCCTTGGCAAGAAGTAAGGCAACGCGTCCCTGAGGGGCAGAAACCTCATTGTGTACTCTGGCAGCTGTATCATTAGATATCAAAATAGGTGGCTCACTAAGCGAATCAACACCCGCCGTGTCTGGGTGAGTGAGGAGAGCGGCCTGTTCCCCGCCTACGGTACACTCCGCAGGGAGGGAAACTCCTGCCGCCCTCGCCAGTGCCTCCCTGGGACTAGGACGGAGTACTGGCGCCCACAGCCTCCAAACCAGTGACGACTTTGCTTGAATGCCACCTCTGGGGTGCTTTGCAAGGTGAGGCTGTAGAGCTATATCTAGGAAATGGTCAACTGATGGTGGCTGGACCTAAATCTCCACCTGCCAAGTCATTCCCTTAAAAGGAAATTGACACTCAACACTGGCAGGTCTTCGCTAGTGCCACCAGCGGTCACTGTGGAGTACGCAAGCGTCATCACCGTAGCGAAGCTCTCCACGGCGCCAGTTCCTCGGCACCACACAGGCTTGTCTGAAGTAACTCGCCTCCCAGTAACATTCCTGCACAGCGACTGCTGTACTGCTGTCTCAAGGGGGTCCTGACCCTTCTGACCCAGGCAAGTGTTTGGTGTTGTTCGTTTCGTATCAAAGACATTGACCCCACTGACCCTGATACCTGGCACCAAACAAGTGTGACCCACTGGAAGATGAGGTGGAACTGATACATGCTAATCCCCAGTATGCTTATCTGCAATACAGTGATGGCAGTGTCTCAGTCACGAATTACGGACATTAACAACCGTGCTACGAATACTACCATCGGGGAGGGCGGCGGTAATGGTACGGAAACACGGACGGGGCTCCGGCCGTCCGCGTCTCCAGAAACTTCACGTGATTTGGAAGCCAGGGGCAAGCAAGCCTATGATGTTGAGGAGGTCAAGCCATACAAGGCGCTCACCAGCACCATCATAGTCAGTTAGGGGTGTTCTTGTTTTGAAGAAAAGGGTGATTGTGATGATAGTAACTAGTTCTTGTTTGTGATACTAAATTGGTCACTGGGTGTCGCCCTAGGCAGATGGTTGATGTAAATTTCTGACGTCACAAACTTTACATCACCTTCTCAGCGCAAGTCACGCCACCATTCCAAGTCTGTTCATCCCTTGGAACAGGTGTGCACAAGTGTGTGTACTGTTGTTAGTATTGTCATTATAGAGAGTTTATTAATTCATCAGTGTTGTGTACAGTATATCGTAGATATATATATTGTATTTAGTTATGTTTTGTATAAACTTAGTTTATTTTCTGTTCTTATTACAGTTACTGATTTTTGTTTTTATACCAAACGACCTGTTGTGTTTGATGAAACATTTCAGTGAGTTATAAAGCTTGTAACTACGTTCAACCAATGAACTAGCCTGGGATTACGAAATAATCTGCCCAGCACTAGGCTACAAAAAGGGTGGTAATCTAGGGAAACTAACCTGAGTTAGTGGCAGCTGTTAGACGCGTTGGATCTGGTATATATATATATATATATATATATATATATATATATATATATATATATATATATATATATATATATATATATATATATATATATATATATATATATATATTGTTTTACTATATTTTTATATATTGGTATATTGTATATATTGGTTTAATATATTTTTAATCTATTTATTTATTTTTTTTTCAGAAACGTTTGCCAAAAAAGGGACTGGCGGTGTTGAAGACCGACAAGCAAAACAACTCCTTGTCCTTCACTCGTTTATCAAATATCTTACGTCATGGCCGTCAGGTGAGAGAGAGAGAGAGAGAGAGAGAGAGAGAGAGAGAGAGAGAGAGAGAGAGAGAGAGAGAGAGAGAGAGAGTTAGTAGAAGGGTATTTTGTGGTGAGGTGATTAAAGAAATTTTCTCGTGGTACAACAAATGTGATCGTTTGCCACTTAATAGTAAAATTGCATGAAAATACGAATAACGTTAAAATGAAAAGAAAAAAAAAATAATAAAAGAAATCATACTTAAAAAGAAAAAAAAAAAAAAAAAAAACTGGGAATTTAATGTCCTAATTACAAGGGAGAGGCTGCTGGCCACACTGACCAAAAACAGTACGTATGGCATTTTTAGTTTTGTACCCAAGGCACTGACGTAGATATGTGACATTATTTCTCACATCCTGACTAACATCCAGGTCAGCTTATCATTGACAGAGCGAACATGTGATCCTTCTCCGATACAAGAAAGAAAAATAATTAAAAGAATATATACAAATCCACAGGACAAAAAAAAAAAAAAAAAGGAAGGAAGGAAAGAAGTAAATCAAATAAAAATAGATTAATAAATAAACTATCAGATGTTTATCGTCATCATGTCCGATTATTGCACTCGCCTGATTCTACCTGTGCAAGACTGAAATTCTCTACTCTTTGTAACTAATAATGAATAAATAACTAAATAGATAAATAAATGAATAAATAAATTAAATATATTAAAAAAAGAAAGCTATAATCTATAACTTCTCTACAAACATGGGGGCTTCATGTGCCGGGAAAAGAGCGTAAATTCCCATCTTCCCCACAGTAACGATAGAGGTACCGCTCAAGCAAATCCACTATTGTTGCACTGAATACTAGGAGAACCTAGTATTTGCTAAAAGTATAATGCTAAAAGTTTGCTCTTGCCGCGACAGTGTCGCCTACAGCGGCGAGAAGGAAACATTACTTTCTCTTGCATAGTTTACCATTATCCGCACCATTTTAGAACTACATTTTGAGTTGTCATGCCCACCAGCTTCACCGTATATTATTTGGCTACAAGAATATTATATTTAAGCATTAACAAGAGTTTGATACAACTGAGTTTAATATAATTGTCGTTACTGAGATGTTGCACAGTTCCTCTACCTATAAATACTCAATTAGTTTCCTAATTTATTTTAATTGATAATATTAATACATAAAACGCATCCGATACGTAGCCAGCAAAATAACAACCGTTACACAATCGTACGTACTTTTTTTCTCAGTGATAATAATTGCAAAATTTCTACCTTTAATCAATATTTGAGCATTTGAACATTTATTCATTGCTTACAGTTGCGCAATATTACATATTATATCTAAGTTAACAGTTATTTACATATGTAGCATGCCTTTCTAAAGCTAACCTTTTCAGGCAAAATCAAGAGAAGAAAAAACAGCTATAATAATAATACCTAATAATAACAATAATAAAAAAACAAACAAATAATAATAATAATAACAATAATAATAGCAATAATGAAAATAATAATAATAATGACAAAATATTACCAATAGTAACAAGTACCATTACTATTTTTACAATTATTATGTAACAATTGTTATAAAGTCAATAATAATTATGATAGTCTAGAAATAATAAAGATTAGGAATTAGTAACAACATAAGTGTAAGTAATATTAATGATAACTATAATAATTTGATTCAATTCAATTCAATTCATTTGTATTGAATTTTAATAATAACTAGCTATAATAATAATAATAATGATAATAATAATAATAATAATAATATTATTATTATTATTATTATTATTATTATCACTAATTTAATAATAACAAAAAATAATAATATTTAAGAATTACTGTAATCTTTGCACTGAAAATACACTCAGCGTAATTTTAGTCATCAATAATTTTTCGTTTTTCATACACGAAAACATACATAATGCCTGCGCTAACGCGATTTACACTTTATAAAGAAACACACATGAAGTTTCGGCGCAGCAATTTACACCAACCATTTTAATTTAGAAGAAACACATAATTATATCAGCGTCACATTGATTCAGTTAAAAATAAGTAAGAAAAACACACAGAACACAACACAATATCATTCGATACAAAACATAAACCATATGTACATGTTTCAAAATAATAAACCTAACAATCGTATCATAGTTCCTCCTCCTATCTGATCATGAAATAATTTATTTCAAGACTACATTACAACTTATAAATTCTACTTTAAGTGATTCCGTCCATCTCGCCTGCGGCCATCCTCAGGCCAAGCCTTTCGGAGTCCCTGGTCTCTCTCTGCTACTCTGCTCACTCCTACCTCTGCTACTCGTTTTCCTCAATTACATGACCCAATATACTTTATCTAGTTTCTGTTACATATAACCCTCAAAAAGTTATCTCCATGTTAAAGTCACAATTCCCATACATTCTCACACACACAGTAATTCAGTTCAAGTACATAACTATCCCACAGGCATTGGGAGATATATATATATATATATATATATATATATATATATATATATATATATATATATATATATATATATATATATATATATATATATATATATATATATATATATATATATATATATATATATATATATATATATATATATATATATATATATATATATATATATATATATATAAAACCAATTAAGTGGCATTTGGGGTATAAGGGCAGAGTGACGGGTGGGGGTTGTTGTAGGCACGGATAAGTTCCCACGAGTCACCTCGCTTTTTCCCCTCATTCACACAATGTCCCCTCGCGTAATTCGCGTGAGACTTCTCAGCTTGCGTATCTGCTTTTCTTCACCCTTGGTCTCAGGCCGCCTTCGCCCTGGTGGTTTATGCCTCATTTCCTGTTGTTGTGTCCCTGTCATCCATCTGCTTCACTTCTGTAAACAACCGAACCTGATATTGGCTCTTTTTTTTTTTTCCCAAGTCGTTTTCCTTTCTTTTTTTCTTTTTCTCTTTTCTCCTTATTTCACCATTTGTCATTTCCTGTTCCATCTTCATGCAATGTACGTATACCACATACCGCATTTACCTAAGTTACTAAAGCTTGAATCTTCCGAATTTTCCATCATCTGGCTACGACTACTAAATCACTCTCAAACTAAATTCATATGTGCGGTGTACTTATCACCTAACTCTTCTGACTATAAGAAATTCTTTGACTACTTAAATTTCAAAGTGGAGCACATTCTAACTCTCTTTCCTTTTGCAGAGATCTACATTCTTGGAAACTTCAATGTTCACCACCAGCTTTGGCTATCCTTTTCCTTTACTGACCATCCTGTAGAACTAGCCTTCAACTTTGCTATCCTTCATGACCTAGAGCAACTGGTGCTACACCCTACTCATATTCCTGACCGTCTTGGAGATACACCCAACATTTTTTATCTTTTCCTAACCTCTAATCCTTCTGCTTTTACTGTCACCCTATCTTCTTCACTGGGCTCCTCCTATCACAACCTCATATCTGTATCTAGTCCTATCGCTCTAATTCCTCCCAAGATCCTCCAAAGTGGAGGTGCCTCTGTCGTTTTGATTCTGGTAATTGGGGGATTTGAGGAGATATTATTTTGATTTTCTTTGGAATGATTATCGCTTCCGTGTCAGAGACTCGTCCTTGTGTGCTCAGCGCATAACAGAGGTGATAGAGTCTGGTTTGGAGGCGTACATTCCTCACTCTTTTTCTCGTCCTAAACCTTCCAAACTTTGGTGTACGAGTAGCACAGCTTGTTGTCTTGCTATACTAGAGAGATGGCCCACAAAAGGTACTTAAACCTTCCATTACCTGAATTTCATGTGCTTTATATTTCTCCCAGGAATCATGCTAAGTCATTTCTCCAACTAGCCAAAAAACTCCTTCATTAATGAAGAGTGTCAAAATCTTTAAAGATCTAACTCCCCTCGAGATTTGTGGCACCTAGCCAAAAATATCTCCAATACATTTGCTTCTTCATCTTTTTCTCTTTTATTTCAACCTGATGGCACCACTGCCATGTGATCTATTTCTAAAGGCGAACTCTTTGCTCAAATCTTTGCTAAAAACAACCTTGGATGATTCAGGGCTTAATCCTCCCTCTCCTCCACTCTACGACTACTTCATACTACCCTCGCATTGATGTTTTCCATCCCCTCACCCGCCTTAACCCTCTGAAGGCTTATGGACCTGATGGGATCCCTCCTATTGTTCTCCGAAACTATACCTCTGTACTTGCACCTTGCTTAGTCAAACTCTTCCAACTTTGCCTTTCAGCATCTACCTTTCCTTCTTGCTGGAATTTTGCCTACATTCAACTTGTTGATAAAAAGGTGACCGTTCTAATTCCTCATACTACTGTCCTATTGCTTTAATTTCCTGCCTCTCTAAAGTTTTTTTTAATCTATCCTTAACAGCAAGATTCTTAAACATCTATCAATTCACATACTTCTATCTAATCGCCATTATGGTTTCCGTCGAGGCCGCTCTGCTGATAATCTTCCGGTTTTCCTTAATGAGTCTTGGTCATCCCCTTTTAGGGATTTTAGTGAAACTTTCGCTGTTGCCTTAGACATTTAAAAATCTTTTGGTAGAAACTGACACAAAACTTTGATTTTCTACCTACCATCCTACGGCTTCTATTCTTCTCTCTGTAACTTCAGTTTCCTCTATGACTGTTTTATTGCTGCTGTGGTAGACGGTCACTGTTCTCCTAAAGCTATTAATAGTGGTGTTACTCAGGGTTCTGGCTTGTCACCCACTCTCTTCCTATTTTTCACCAGTGGTCCTCTGAACCAAACTTCTTGTCCTATCCACTCCTACGCTGATGATACCACCATGCACACGTCTTTTTAGTAAACTTTCAGTCCTTCAGGAAGCAAACAGTTCACACAGGGAAGCCAAAGAACGCCTGACTTCTGATCTCTCTAAAATTTCTGATTGGGGCAGAGCAAACTTATTATTGTTCAATACCTCAAAATCTCAATTCCTCCATCTGTCAACTCAACACAGCCTTCAAGGTAACTATCCTCTCTTCTTCAATGACACTCATCTGTGCCCTTCTTCTACACTGAACATCCTCGGTCTTTTCGTTACTTATAATCTAAACTGGAAACTTTACATCTCATTTCTAGCAAAAAACAGCTTCTATTAAGTGAAGGCTCCTGAGTTGCTCCGCCAGCTTTCCTTACTCTCCATAGCTAACTCTGTGCAGGGGCTCTATCCATCTGTATATGGAGTATGCTTCACATGTATTGGGGTGGGGGGGGAGTGAGGTTTCCACTCATACCGCTATTCAGGATAGGATGGAATCAAAAGTTTTTCGTTTTTCGTCTTATCAACTCCTCCCTTTTAACTGACTGTTGTCAGCCTCTTTCTCATCGCCGCAATGTTGCATCTCTTGCTATCTTCTACCGCTATTTTCATGCTAACTGCTTTTCTGATCTTGCTAACTGCATGTTTCCCCTCTTCCCGCGGCCTCGCTGCACAAGACTTTCTTCTTTCTCTCACCCATATTCTGTCCATCTCTAATGCAAGAGTATTCTCAATCATTCACCCCTTTCTCTAGAGAACTCCGGAACTCCCTGCCTGCTTCTGTATTTCCACCTTCCTATGACTTGAACTTCTTCAGGAGGGAGGTTTCAAGACACTTGTCCTTCAATTTCTGTCTACAGCTTCGAACTCTATTCGGGGACTGGCATCTCAGCTTTTGCTAACTGCATACCTCCCCTCCTCCCGCTGCGTCGCTGCAGAAGACTTTCTTGTTTCTTCCATCCCTATTCTGTCCACCTCTCTAATGGAAGAGTTAACCTTTACTCTCAATCATTCATCTCTTTTTCTGGTAAATTCTGGAACTCCCTGTCTGTTTCTGTATTTCCTCCTTCCTCTGACGACCTCTTTGAAAAGTTAGGTTTCAAGACACTTATCCTTAATTTTTCGATGATTCTCTTGACATCTCTTTTGGGACTAGCACTTCAGTTGGATTTTTTTTCTCTTTTTTTATTTCCCTTGGCCAGTGACCCTCTTACATAGTAAAAAAATAAACAAATAAATAAATAAATAAATAAATAAATAAATAAATAAATGAATATATATATATATATATATATATATATATATATATATATATATATATATATATATATATATATATATATATATATATATATATATATATATATATATATATGTCGGGAGGAGGCAGTAGACACCTGCCGAAACGATAATTACTCCCAGTGAGGTCTAAAGCACTGTTCAGGGGGTGCTGTGAACTTATCATTAAACCCAGCTGTGACCTCACTGAACGTTTCCCTTTGTGTCTCACAACACAAGGGGGTAGTCACAGCCTGCCCTCTAAAGACAACTCTCTTCCTCCACACAAAACTACAAGCACCTAATAACACACACACCCTTCACTCAAAAAATTTTAAAATCATGGCGACTCCTACACCAGCCTCGGAGTCCCCATCTGGGGAGGGGACCATAAATGTCCCCAGGTCGGACTGCCTTTCCGTCGACGACCCTAAGTGTCTTGACACCCCCCTCAACTTTTTCTTCATTAACTTCTGCAACATTCGCGGTCTAAGATCTAATTTTCAATCTGTAGAACACCACCTCTCCTCTTCTAAACCTCATCTTCTTTTCCTCACTGAAACTCAGGTGTCTGAGGCAACTGACAGTAGCCCCTTTTCTGTTCCCTCCTACTTTCTCTATCCTCATTTTCGATCCAAAGCTGGATGCTGCGTTTATGTGCGCAATGACTTAACCTGCTCTCGTGCCCACGCTCTTGAATCTTCCGAGTTTTCCACCATCTGGCTACGACTACAGAGTCATTCTCATACTAAATTTATCTGTGCTGTATACCTCTCTCCTAACTCCTCTGACTATAAGAAATTCTTTGACTACTTAACTTCCAAAGTGGAGCACATTCTGACCCTCTTCCCTTTTGCAGAGATCTCCATTCTTGGAGACTTCAATGTTCACCACCAGCTTTGGCTTTCCTCTCCCTTCACTGACCATCCTGGTGAACTAGCCTACAACTTTGCTATCCTCCATGACCTAGAGCAATTGGTGCAACACCCTACTCGTATTCCTGACCGTCTTGGAGATACGCCCAACATTCTTGACCTTTTCCTGACCTCTAATCCTTCTGCTTATGCTGTCACCCTTTCTTCTCCGTTGGGCTCCTCCGATCACAATCTCATATCTTTATCTTGTCCTATCACTCCAATCCCTCCTCAGGATCCCCCTAAGCGAAGGTGCATCTGGCGTTTTGCCTCTGCTAGTTGGGGGGACCTGAGGCGGTATTTTGCTGATTTTCCTTGGAATGACTACTGCTTCCGTGTCAGAGACCCGTCTTTGTGTGCTGAGCGCATAACAGAGGTGATAGTGTCTGGCATGGAGGCGTTCATTCCTCACTCTTTTTCTCGTCCTAAACCTTCTAAACCTTGGTTTAACACAGCTTGTTCTCGTGCTATACATGATAGAGAGGTGGCCCACAAAAGGTACTTAAGCCTTCCTTCACCAGAATCTCATGCACTTTATATTTCTGCCCGGAACCATGCCAAGTCTGTTCTCCAACTAGCCAAAAACTCCTTCATTAACAGAAAATGTCAAAACCTTTCAAGATCTAACTCCCCTCGTGATTTCTGGCATCTAGCCAAAAATATCTCCAATAACTTTGCTTCTTCTTCTTTCCCTTCTCTACTTCAACCAGATGGCACCACTGCTATCACATCTATTTCTAAAGCTGAACTCTTTGCTCAAACCCTTGCTAAAAACTCTACCTTGGACGATTCTGGGCTTGTTCCTCCCTCTCCTCCACCCTCTGACTACTTCATGCCTCGTATTAAAATTCTTCGTAATGATGTTTTCCATGCCCTCACTGGCCTAAACCCTCAGAAGGCTTATGGACCTGATGGGGTCCCTCCTATTGTTCTCCGAAACTGTGCCTCCGTGCTTGCACCTTGCCTAGTCAAACTCTTTCAGCTATGTCTGTCAACATCTACCTTTCCTTCTTGCTGGAAGTTTGCCTACATTCAACCTGTTCCTAAAAAGGGTGACCGCTCTAATCCCTCAAACTACCGTCCTATTGCTTTAATTTCCTGCTTATCTAAAGTTTTTGAATCTATCCTCAACAGGAAGATTCTTAAACATCTATCACTTCACAACCTTCTATCTGATCGCCAGTATGGGTTCCGTCAAGGCCGTTCTACTGGTGATCTTCTGGCTTTCCTTACTGAGTCTTGGTCATCCTCTTTTAGAGACTTTGGTGAAACTTTTGCTGTTGCCTTGGACATATCAAAAGCCTTTGATAGAGTCTGGCACAAAGCTTTGATTTCCAAACTACCCTCCTACGGTTTCTATCCTTCTCTCTGTAACTTCATCTCAAGTTTCCTTTCTGACCGTTCTATTGCTGCTGTGGTAGACGGTCACTGTTCTTCTCCTAAATCTATTAACAGTGGTGTTCCTCAGGGTTCTGTCCTGTCACCCACTCTCTTCTTATTATTCATTAATGATCTTCTAAACCAAACTTCTTGTCCTATCCACTCCTATGCTGATGATACCACCCTGCACTTTTCCACGTCTTTTCATAGACGTCCAACCCTTCAGGAGGTAAACATATCACGCAGGGAAGCCACAGAACGCCTGTCTTCTGATCTTTCTAAAATTTCTGATTGGGGCAGAGCAAACTTGGTATTGTTCAATGCCTCAAAAACTCAATTCCTCCATCTATCAACTCGACACAATCTTCCAGACAACTATCCCCTCTTCTTCAATGACACTCAACTGTCCCCCTCTTCTACACTGAACATCCTCGGTCTGTCCGTTACTTATAATCTGAACTGGAAACTTCACATCTCATCTCTAGCTAAAACAGCTTCTATGAAGTTAGGTGTTCTGAGACGTCTCCGCCAGTTTTTCTCACCCCCCCAGCTGCTAACTCTGTACAAGGGCCTTATCCGTCCATGTATGGAGTATGCTTCACATGTCTGGGGGGGTTCCACTCATACTGCTGTTCTAGACAGGGTGGAATCAAAAGCTTTTCGTCTCATCAACTCCTCTCCTCTAACTGACTGTCTTCAGCCTCTCTCTCACCGCCGCAATGTTGCATCTCTAGCTGTCTTCTACCGCTATTTTCATGCTAACTGCTCTTCTGATCTTGCTAACTGCATGCCTCCCCTCCTTCCGCGGCCTCGCTGCACAAGACTTTCTTCTTTCTCTCACTCCTATTCTGTCCACCTCTCTAACGCAAGAGTTAATCAGTATTCTCAATCATTCATCCCTTTCTCTGGTAAACTCTGGAACTCCTTGCCTGCTTCTGTATTTCCACCTTCCTATGACTTGAATTCCTTCAAGAGGGAGGTTTCAAGACACTTATCCACCAATTTTTGACCACTGCTTTGACCCTTTTAGGGACTGGCATTTCAGTGGGCATTTTTTTTTATTAGATTTTTGTTGCCCTTGGCCAGTATCCTTCCTACATAAAAAAAAAAAAAATATATATATATATATATATATATATATATATATATATATATATATATATATATATATATATATATATATATATATATATATATATATATATATATATTTATATATATATATATATCATCTTACCTAATCTCTCTACATGAACCTCTGAAATCTTCTCCAAGCAATTCCAACAAATCTCATTTTCGCATTTTGTCCTCTGTCTGCCTTGCCTCTTTTTCCATCTCTTGGTTACCAATCTGTGGTTCTGATTGATCATCTGTTATTTGTTTCACACATTATGTGCACTGCCTAACTTTTTTTTTTCTTTTTATTGAAGCTAAACGATCAAACTTTTAATTTGCTCTCTAATGCATGTCTTTTTTTTTTTTTTCTCATATCTCTTATCTTGAAGATTATTCTTACCATTGATCTTTGTGCGCTCATTACTTTTAGTTCTATAACTTTAGTTACGCTACAGCTCTTCAAGCCATATGTTAGAAGTGGTAAAATGCACTAGTTACCTTTATACCTTCCTTTTTATAAAAGAGTTGATTTCCCAAAGGCACTCCATCTTATTCTATCCTTTTTTTGTTTAATTTTCATGCTCTGCGCTATTTTTTTCCTAAATGAACACTGTACATTCTTGCACACATTCAAACTTCATTCTCGATTTTATTTTCATTGGTTTATTAACACTTTTTTCCTTCACATTCATCCTCATCTCCCCCTCCCTCTCTCTCTTTCTCTCTCTCTCTCTGTGTGTGTGTGTGTGTGTGTGTGTGTGTGTGTGTGTGTGTGTGTATGATTCGACTACGGTCGTCTGCTAGTCACCCGGGCTGCCGTTCCCCTACGGAAAGAGCTCAGAGCTCATAGTGACCGATCTTTGGATAGGACTGAGACCATTGACACACCACACACCGGGATAGCGAGGTCACAACCCCTCGAGTTACATCCCGTACATTTGTGTGTGTGTGTGTGTGTGTGTGTGTGTGTAACTGTAAAATCATCTTCAGAAGCTCGTCTGTGGATTTGCTTAACAACATATATCAGTATGACATCTCTAAAATAAACGTAGCACTGGGATTGAATTGTCATGTGTAATCTCTTTAATGATACTTGACATAGGACTCATTGCTATATAAATTACTGATGTCTTGTTTAATAATTATCAGGCTTAATCGCAAGATTAGGTCATATGTAATGGCAATGAGGCTTTGAACAAATGAGTACAGTAAAATCCCTCTCATACGGCATTCGAGTATCCAGCAGCTTCAAGTATCCGGCACATTTTTTCCCCGAGCCTTAAAATCAATAAAAAAATCAATGTGTACTCATAAAATCGATTAAAATTCCCGCACGAGGCATACTTTGTCCCCTCGCCACCAGAGTGCACTGCTCCGCGCCACTCGCGGCCCACTGCACTGTGTTTACTCAGTGACTCAGTCCCGCGTGTGCACTGTTTATCACCTGACGCCTTCATCATGCCTAAAGTTCCAGAAAAGAGGAAGCGTGTTGTGCTTACACTTAAGCAGCTGATCAGATCAGCTGCTGATTAAGATCAGCTGATCTTTGTTATGGTAAGATGCGTGAGCGTAGGGTGGTGATTGTGGACATAATTTCACTTCTATTCAAGTATCCGGCATGTCGGCGGTCCCGTTGATGCCGGATAAGAGGGATTTTACTGTATAAGGGAATCAGTATTCAGAGGCTCACTTAGTTGGCTACCGCATGGATGGTCACGCCTGGAAATCGCATCTTGGCTGAAATCTTCAATTTATAAGATGTTCATTATAGCACTTAATTAAACATACATCTAAGATATTAGTGCAGAATGGTCTTGAATGCTAGCATGATAGGTGAGGTTGCGGGAACTTTGCCACTCAATCAAATGTTTCCCAAGTAACATATCATCACAAAAAGCACCGCTAAATATAATTATAAATAACTGATAATTTAGATGTGGTTAGAATTAGCGGGAGCGATGACGTCCGGGGGTGGAGAATCAGAGTAGCTGGTCGTGTTTCGTAGCAAAGATAGCATCTTGCGGTTATCCTGGTAATGAGGTTTACTTAGTAACATCATCACTTATGATAAGGTGGGGACAGGAACGCCTCGCTGTAAAAGCTCTAAACAATTGCAGGAAAGTCTCTGAACTAAGGTCTTCGGCCATTCTAGATGAGTTTTTCTTGTTCTAGCACAGGTGAATAAGCATATATAGACCTTCTTTGGGATGCTACCCTCATCTGTTATTATCAGAGCGCCTGTGTAATCTACACACATTACTTCGAAGGATATACCTACCCTTTATTCTTTTTGGATTTGGTAGATTTGGGGGGTTCTAGATAGGTCAAGGTTCTTGCCTCACAACGTCGGCATATGTTACAATCCTTCAGGGAAGTTTTCACTACTTGAAGTTCTTTAGATATCCAGTCATTTTTCCTGACTTCAGATAGAGTATCCCCCTTTCCTCCACATAGGGTTATTCTATGGGCTTCCATGTTAAGTTGATGAGGTGACTCTCCTTTACTAGCAGAAAAGAGTGCTTTGTTTTATATTGTAGCTCAGCATATTTTATTATACCTCGGCACCCTTTGATTTGTTCTTCATCCAAGTATAACACAAGACTTTTTATTAGTTTAATCTTAATTTTGGAACCCTCATGTCTTATGGATATCTACAAAGAACTCATGTTTGATCTAAAATTTTAAAGCATCTGGCATTGCTTTTCTGAGTGATGAAGTTAAGTACTCTTTTGGTTACATTAATTAACTAATGGAAAGAAAGAAACTAATGGAATTTCTTTGTCAATTCCCAGATTAGGTGGATGGTTGGCCTAAGCTTGAGTACATTGTAGGAGTACATAGATACACCATTAGAAGTTCGAGGTAGGTTCCAGTAATGCCGTTTACACCTCGTTGGGTACTGCCACGGTCTAGGTCATTCGGCTGACTGGACGCCTACCTAAAACACCACACACTCACACCTGCAATGGTTTTCCTTTATTGTGATTTAAGCACCACCTGGAGTTTGGGCCTCTGTTGTATACTTGCTGTGACCGTGTCTGGGGAATCTAACTGCGCCTGTGAACAGCGCCCGCAAATAAACTCACTGCACCTTGCTGTGACCGTGTCTGGGGAATCTAACTGCGCCTGTGAACAGCGCCCACAAATAAACTCACGGCACCTGTCTGGAAGTTTCTGTACCGATCCCCGCTCTACAAGTGGTGATCCGGGAGTGACCAGACGTAACGTGATCATCGTGGAGCAGGGACGGCCTACGGACTGTGGTGATTGGTGGCAGACTATAACTACACAGTGACTATATGCTGGTCGTCCAGGTACTTCATTATTTTGCTTTTGTCCTGTTTGAAATCTATGCCCTTGGAACTATGCCGAACCAGGACGAGGGTTCGCTACTTACATCTAGTGCGTCGCAGGATAGTGTTTCTTCCGTGACCGCAGGTGTTGCCGTCAAACCACCACCCTTTGATGAGACTTCAGTAACAGTTTGTTCTTGCCAAGATCATTGTTTCAAGCACTAAATTTCACCATATATTATCAAATTTGCCACTTAGAGTAATCAATCAATTGAGTGATGAAGTCAAAATTTCTTCAGACTATGGTAAATTAAAGCAATCTTTGATATCTCTTTTCACCAGGTCAAAACCTGAACTTTTTGACTCTCTTGTTAATCAAAATAACATAATGTGTGACAGACCTTCCACGTATTTGAGAGAGTTGCGTAAAATAGCTGCTCAACTAGGGGTGGATGATTCCTTTATAAAGTTAAAATTTTTGAAAGCATTACCTAGTAGCATCAGACCTCTCCTAGTGACATATGAGGAGAGCTCTACACTAGAGGAACTGGCTCGTGTAGCTGAGACATTATTGGCCTATGGTTCAAGTAATGCGAGTGTAAACAACAGCGCTAATGTTTCCATGGTGGAAGGTGAACAAGGGTCCAGGCCTGCGAGCCGGAACAGAGATAATGGTAATAGAGGCCCAAATTTCACTTCAGCTTGTCAGGATAATGTATTTTCTAGAACTTGTGTTCCCATTGGAGTGCGCGCCTTTCATGAAGGTCAGCGTCCTCAGGTGTGCAGGTACCATCTGTATTATGGTAACAGGGCAAAATCATGTAAACGATGGTGTATACTTACTTCTACAGCTTCTAATATTTTGCCAGATTCTCGCCCTAATTCTCGTTCTTCTTCCCCCGCTCGCGTATTCCATCAGGCGGGAAACTAGTAGGGCAGTCCGTAGAAATATCAGTTGCGACCGTCGGACTGCCACTTAGAGTAAATGCCACAATCGGTTGCAAGAATTACCAATTTTTGATAGATACTGGTTCATCACTTTCGCTGCTTCCTAATGAATCAGAACTTACTCCATTCCTCAGGCCAACTGCTGTTATTCTTACTAATGCTTCAGGTAAACCCATACGTTGTTATGGTGAAGTCGATGTAGACCTTGGGATACGATGTATTAGGCGTTCTTTCCCTTTGTCTTTCGTCATTGCTGACGTTATACATCCAATTTTGGGAACCGATTTTCTTGCAGCTAACTCACTAATGGTAGACTGTAAAAACCAGTCGCTAATAGACTCCTCTACCCAATGTAAGATTCCTCTTGAAGTTTCTTATTCTCCTATTTCTTCATATTTGGTTAATTATAATGGGGTAGACTCAAAAGCTGCTGAACTCCTTTTCAGTTTCCGGTTCTCACTTCACCTTTGCAGTTGTCAGCTACTACACCTCCTGTGGAAACTATACACCATCGTATTGATACAGGTGACTCACCTCCTATACATTTCAAAGCAAGACCTTTGAGGGTGAGAAGCTCAAAACGGCTAAAGATGAATTTCAGTTTTTGCTTAATGCCGGAATCATTCGGCGCTCTAACGCTCCTTGGGCGTCTCCTCTGCACCTCGTGCCTAAGAAGGAGCCCGGTGCTTGGAGACCTTGTGGTGACTATCGCGGACTCAATAACGTAACTGTGAATGATAAATATCCCATACCACATTTGCGCTGTCTCACCATGTCACTTAAGGGTAAGACCCTTATCGATTTACAGCGTGCATACTTACAGATCCCTGTGGCCAAAGATGATGTACCTAAGACTACAGTATGCACACCGTTTGGTCTGTTTGAATTTTTGTATATGCCCTTTGGTCTTAAAAACGCAGGTTCCACTTTTCAGCGCTTCATTGGCACCATATTGGTTAATGTTAAGAACACTTTCACCTACTTGGATGACATCTTAGTAGCTAGTACAACTCTTGACGAACATATTGCTGATGTTAAGACTGTTCTTTCTACTTTAGCAAAACACAACTTAAGACTATCTATAGATAAATGTGAATTTTTCAAGTCCTTGCTCACCTTCCTTGGCTATGAGGTCAGTGCTCATGGAATTAGACCACCTCAAAACCGCGTCACTGCAATTTCAGAGTTTCCTTTACCTCAAACTTCAACTGCATTGCGCCGTTTTATGGGGATGCTAAATTTCTTTAGACCAATGATCCCTAATTTTGCCCATGTTGCTTATTCATTGACAGAACTCTTACGGCATAATCCATCCTCTAAATCTCTCTCATGGACAGATGTTGCAAGGGACTCCTTCAACAATTTGAAGCAAGCCCTAGTCACTTGTCCTACCCTCGCCTATCCCTCTCAGAAGGCAACTGATTACCAGCTTGTGACTGACAGCTCGAGCTTCGCAGTTGGCGCAGTTCTATACCAGATTATAGATGACACGCCTACGCCTCTAGGATTTTATTCCAAAAAGCTGACACTCAGAAAACCTATTCCACCTATGACAGAGAACTCTTAGCTTCTTATTTGGCTGTCATTCACTTTAAAACACTCATTGATGGCCACTCGGCCACCTTGTTCCTTGACCATAAACCTTTAGTTTCTGCCTTTCATTCTAAGTCAGTTGCAAAGTCTGATAGGCAACAACGGCAACTTTCTTTAATCTCTGAATATGTATCATCAGTAGTGTACATCCGGGGTACAACAATGTTGTTGCCGATTGTTTATCAAGACCATCATGTGCAATTTCAGTTGATTCTTTCGACTTGTGTGGCATAGCTCGTTCCCAGGAAGGTGACACCGAGGTCGGTTTGTACAAGGAGAGATTATCCAATTATACCTTGCCCTCTAATCTTGCTCTATGGTGCGACACATCTAGCAACGCACCAAGACCGTTTGTTCCTTCTTATCTTAGGATAAATGTCATTCATTCATTACACGATCTATCTCATCCTGGTATTAAAGCCACTGCTAAAATAATTAAACAACGTTATTTCTGGCCTTGTATGGACAAAGATATAAAGGAGTTTGTAACGAATTGTCTTAAATGTCAACAAGCTAAAACACACAGACACACAATATCACCAGTTTCTCCTATTTCTACTCCTACTGATCGCTTCCAGACTGTTCATATAGATATTGTTGGACCATTGCCTCCTGCTACTCTTCCTAACTACCCATACCCTCTCCCATACAGTTACCTTCTGACTTGCATTGACAGAGCGACAAGATGGACGGAAGCTATACCTGTAATAGACACCACCGCGAGCTCCGTCGCTATTGCATTCGTGGCTGGTTGGATTTCTCGTTTTGAAGTACCGCTACAGGTAGTGACAGACAGAGGTGCTCAATTTGAAAGTGAGTTGTTTTCCGAGCTTTCCTCAATTATTGACTTCCATCACATGCGAACAACTGCTTATCATCCTCAAGCGAACGGTATCATTGAACGCCATCACCGCTCTCTAAAATCAGCGATACGTGCTAGACAAGAGAACTGGTTTTATGCTTTGCCCATAGTCTTACTTGGATATCGCTTGACACTTAATATGACCAGTTACTCGCCATTCACTGCTGTCACAGGAACTCATATGTTGTGTCCTTCTGCAATTATCACTAAAGACTCGCAAATATCAACGAACAAAGATACTATACACCGCTTGATTAAAGAAATGCAGGCCATTGATTTTTATAACGTTTCATCAGGTGAATGTCACTCCTCATCTAAACCATACGTTCCTAACGTTCTGTTTTCATGTTCAAAGGTCTGGGTGCGGATTGACAGAGTTCGCAAAAGTTTAGAAGCTCCTTATTCGGAACCTTATGAAGTAATACAACGTGACCCGAAATATTTCATCCTCAGACTACCTCAGGGTGACACGTCTGTATCTATTGAACGTTTGAAGCCAGCTTATATACCAATCACCAGACAAGCACCATCTAATGATAGAGATGACCTGACTACGTCTACCTTAGACTCTAATTCATCTCCTTTGCCTGATACCTCTGCTTCTACACCTTCCCCTTCTGCTCATTTCCAGTCTGATCTTCCTCGCCATACCATGCCTAACTTCCCTCGTACAACTCGTTCAGGGAGGACAATGTATTTCAATAAACACCCTCACTATTTATATTACTTGGTGAACTCCGTTCTTGAGGGGGGAGTATTGTAGGAGTACATAGATACACCATTAGAAGTTCGAGGTAGGTTCCAGTAATGCGGTTTACACCTCGTTGGGTACTGCCACGGTCTCGGTCATTCGGCTGAATGGACGCCTACCTAAAACACCACACACGCCTGCAATGGTTTTCCTTTATTGTGATTTAAGCACCACCTGGAGTTTGGGCCTCTGTTGTATACTTGCTGTGACCGTGTCTGGGGAATCTAACTGCGCCTGTGAACAGCGCCCGCAAATAAACTCACGGCACCTTGCTGTGACCGTGTCTGGGGAATCTAACTGCGCCTGTGAACAGCGCCCGCAAATAAACTCACGGCACCTTGCTGTGACCGTGTCTGGGGAATCTAACTGCGCCTGTGAACAGCGCCCGCAAATAAACTCACGGCACCTTGCTGTGACCGTGTCTGGGGAATCTAACTGCGCCTGTGAACAGCGCCCGCAAATAAACTCACGGCACCTGTCTGCAAGTTTCTGTACCGATCCCCGCTCTACACTTCTATTTTAACTGTTACCTCTTTATATATCTTTAGGATGGGCCAATTTAATTTCTGGGTTAACCAGTTTGGGCCAAGGTCCCAAAAACCAGTTTTGGGCCATTTGGTCTCTTTTAATAGTTTGGGGAATGTTATACCCCTAGTTGTTAAATAGATCTGCCCTTTGTGTAATTTTTTTACTCCATTTTTAACGTTTTTTTTTTTTTCTTGTGTGTGTGTGTATGTGTGTGTGTGTGTGTGTGTGTGTGTGTGTGTGTGTGTTTTAATTTTTATTTATCCAATGTAGGCAGATTAAACTGTCGGTCCATATTATTGTGTTGTCATGTTATTGGCCGAGTTTATCCTGAAAAGAAACACGTTTTCTTAGGTTCCCCTGTGTTCCGTTTTCCTCCTGTGCATGTCTTTATTCTTAGTTATAAGTTAGTATAAGGGTTATCTACTCGTTTATATCATGTATTATTATTCCTTTCGTAATTTAATTTCTTTATATGTATGTATATGTAAGGGAAAACGTGTATTTGAGATGGAATGTATTAAGTCGAGAGGCGATATGCGTTTAGAGCGCCAGAGGCCCCGAGGGAGAACAGAGGGTAAGGCGTTTCTCAGGGGATAAATCCGGGTGTGGTGTGGTGATGGGGTGTGTGTGGAGGTATTAGTGATGTGGTGTATAACCTAGATATCCAGGATCAGGTTGGTGAGTCCTTTGTGGTACCAAGAGCTCTTGTTCGCTGAAATTCGGCTGGTGAGTGGTGTTGGTTGTGTAACGCTGAGGGAAAGCGTCGGGGTGAGAGGCAGCCATTTTGTGGTTGGGGGCTGCGGTGGTGTTGGGGCGTCATTGGTGTCTTTTAGGGATGGTGTTGTGGTGTTATTGGTATCTTTGGGGATGGTGTTATGGTGTTACTGGTGATTTATGGTGACGGTGGTGATGTCTTGTGAGGTATGAGGAGGTAAATACGGGAATTGTTATTTGGTGACGCGGTAACAGCGGCTAGGAAAATTCCCGCAACTGAGGAAAATATTTCAGCGGCCTATGAAGCTCTATAATAAAGACCTATAAAAAGGGCCTATAAAAAGGGTTTTTAAATATTTTCCTAACCGAATACCCATTTCTACTGCCGTTAATTCTAATTGGGGCAAGGTTCGGGTTTACATCGGTGCTATCTCACCTTAATATGATAATTATCTTTGAGTAAACTGCTATGCCATATGCCTTTGAGGGCGCGTCACAGAAAATGTGAAGTTGCATATTATCATTATCATTCAAATCGACTTGTCTGGGGATGGAGACCTCAGTACCTACAATGTAATCCTTTTTATTTTATCCTATTCAGAACTAATTTTCTCCTTCCAAGCTTCTTGTATTAACATTTTCCCTCTTATTCTTATAAGATATATTATACCCAAGGGGTCAAATAAAAGAGAGACTTGGCTTGGTAAAGATCTTTTAGTCAGATTTTGTTCAGGACATTGAGTCTGGTGTAGTTATTCTATCACTCTTCACATCCCACACCATACACAATAAGTTTTGCCTCACGGGTAACTTTGATTCAAGTCGTTCCTTTAAGAGATTTTGCAGGATTTTTGAGGTGCTATTCCGACCCTGCTGAGGAATGTTAGCGGCTAAACATTCCTTTATTGCCTTTTCATATAGAGTTACCGCCTTTTCTTCTGTATCTACTGTTATTTGCAACATATAAATTGCACGGCCTATTTCTGGACAGGTAGAAAGGTAGAATATAATAGAAATTAATTGGAATAGAACTGAGAATAGGAAGAGAACTGGTTTAAATCTGTACCCTTTTGCAGAGATCTCCATTCTTGGAGACTTCAATGTTCACCACCAGCTTTGGCTTTCCTCTCCCTTCACTGACCATCCTGGTGAACTAGCCTACAACTTTGCTATCCTCCATGACCTAGAGCAATTGGTGCAACACCCTACTCGTATTCCTGACCGTCTTGGAGATACGCCCAACATTCTTGACCTTTTCCTGACCTCTAATCCTTCTGCTTATGCTGTCACCCTTTCTTCTCCGTTGGGCTCCTCCGATCACAATCTCATATCTTTATCTTGTCCTATCACTCCAATCCCTCCTCAGGATCCCCCTAAGCGAAGGTGCCTCTGGCGTTTTGCCTCTGCTAGTTGGGGGGACCTGAGGCGGTATTTTGCTGATTTTCCTTGGAATGACTACTGCTTCCGTGTCAGAGACCCGTCTTTGTGTGCTGAGCGCATAACAGAGGTGATAGTGTCTGGCATGGAGGCGTACATTCCTCACTCTTTTTCTCGTCCTAAACCTTCTAAACCTTGGTTTAACACAGCTTGTTCTCGTGCTATACATGATAGAGAGGTGGCCCACAAAAGGTACTTAAGCCTTCCTTCACCAGAATCTCATGCACTTTATATTTCTGCCCGGAACCATGCCAAGTCTGTTCTCCAACTAGCCAAAAACTCCTTCATTAACAGAAAATGTCAAAACCTTTCAAGATCTAACTCCCCTCGTGATTTCTGGCATCTAGCCAAAAATATCTCCAATAACTTTGCTTCTTCTTCTTTCCCTCCTCTACTTCAACCAGATGGCACCACTGCTATCACATCTATTTCTAAAGCTGAACTCTTTGCTCAAACCTTTGCTAAAAACTCTACCTTGGACGATTCTGGGCTTGTTCCTCCTTCTCCTCCACCCTCTGACTACTTCATGCCTCGTATTAAAATTCTTCGTAATGATGTTTTCCATGCCCTCGCTGGCCTAAACCCTCAGAAGGCTTATGGACCTGATGGGGTCCCTCCTATTGTTCTCCGAAACTGTGCCTCCGTGCTTGCACCTTGCCTAGTCAAACTCTTTCAGCTCTGTCTGTCAACATCTACCTTTCCTTCTTGCTGGAAGTTTGCCTACATTCAACCTGTTCCTAAAAAGGGTGACCGCTCTAATCCCTCAAACTACCGTCCTATTGCTTTAATTTCCTGCTTATCTAAAGTTTTTGAATCTATCCTCAACAGGAAGATTCTTAAACATCTATCACTTCACAACCTTCTATCTGATCGCCAGTATGGGTTCCGTCAAGGACGCTCTACTGGTGATCTTCTGGCTTTCCTTACTGAGTCATGGTCATCCTCTTTTAGAGACTTTGGTGAAACTTTTGCTGTTGCCTTGGACATATCAAAAGCCTTTGATAGAGTCTGGCACAAAGCTTTGATTTCCAAACTACCCTCCTACGGTTTCTATCCTTCTCTCTGTAACTTCATCTCAAGTTTCCTTTCTGACCGTTCTATTGCTGCTGTGGTAGACGGTCACTGTTCTTCTCCTAAATCTATTAACTGTGGTGTTCCTCAGGGTTCTGTCCTGTCACCCACTCTCTTCTTATTATTCATTAATGATCTTCTAAACCAAACTTCTTGTTCTATCCACTCCTATGCTGATGATACCACCCTGCACTTTTCCACGTCTTTTCATAGACGTCCAACCCTTCAGGAGGTAAACATATCACGCAGGGAAGCCACAGAACGCCTGACTTCTGATCTTTCTAAAATTTCTGATTGGGGCAGAGCAAACTTGGTATTGTTCAATGCCTCAAAAACTCAATTCCTCCATCTATCAACTCGACACAATCTTCCAGACAACTATCCCCTCTTCTTCAACGACACTCAACTGTCCCCCTCTTCTACACTGAACATCCTCGGTCTGTCCTTTACTTATAATCTGAACTGGAAACTTCACATCTCATCTCTAGCTAAAACGGCTTCTATGAAGTTAGGTGTTCTGAGACGTCTCCGCCAGTTTTTCTCACCCCCCCAGCTGCTAACTCTGTACAAGGGCCTTATCCGTCCATGTATGGAGTATGCTTCACATGTCTGGGGGGGTTCCACTCATACTGCTGTTCTAGACAGGGTGGAATCAAAAGCTTTTCGTCTCATCAACTCCTCTCCTCTAACTGACTGTCTTCAGCCTCTCTCTCACCGCCGCAATGTTGCATCTCTTGCTGTCTTCTACCGCTATTTTCATGCTAACTGCTCTTCTGATCTTGCTAACTGCATGCCTCCCCTCCTTCCGCGGCCTCGCTGCACAAGACTTTCTTCTTTCTCTCACTCCTATTCTGTCCACCTCTCTAACGCAAGAGTTAACCAGTATTCTCAATCATTCATCCCTTTCTCTGGTAAACTCTGGAACTCCTTGCCTGCTTCTGTATTTCCACCTTCCTATGACTTGAATTCCTTCAAGAGGGAGGTTTCAAGACACTTATCCACCAATTTTTGACCACTGCTTTGACCCTTTTAGGGACTGGCATTTCAGTGGGCATTTTTTTTATTAGATTTTTGTTGCCCTTGGCCAGTATCCTTCCTACATAAAAAAAAAAAAAAAAAAAAAAAACATATCCAAGGGACTATTCTCGTCGGTCGGATCTCTTGGCCATAAGAACTTTGTAAAGTCTCTGTCTCCTTCTTTCAATTGAAACCTATCTTTAGGAATGCTTTTGAGATGTCAGCTACCAAGGCATAGGGTTTTAAACTGAATTTCACCAATACGTCAAGCAAGTTTTCAGTTAGTTGGGTCCCATATACAGTCATTCAGATTGCTTTCTCCCTTGACTGCCTGTGAATTACAAATGAAGACCACTGTTACTATGGTGACAGAGTCTTTCTTTACCGCATTATGAGGGAGGTAATGACCAGTTTTATGATATACTGGTTCCTCCACTCTCTATGAAGTTACTTGCTGTTTGATTTCCTATGATATCATATTGTTCCAGCATTGGTTTATTTTCTTTAATTTTGTCCATGAGTTGTTTAATCAACCCTTGGCATTGATATAATTGCTTGGTAGGGAAGGTGAATTTCTTTTCCAAGGTAATCTGACCCAATATTGTTTATCTTTGCATTCTACAATTTTACTGAAGTAATCTTGGGTCATTTATTCTTCGACATTTGGAGGGTTAGAATTTATTCCCTTAGTGTCCAAGTCCCAAAACTTACGTATAGGCTCATTTCTTTCTTCTGTGATGTCAGGCAGTTCACTAGGGATAATTTGAGCTCCTATATTGGCCACTAGAAGGGGCTGGATTAGTGCCACAAAGAAGGGGGTCTACTGTGTGACTTGGTAGTACACCTTTAGCAGGTAACTGTGGTCCTACCATCAGATTGTCGCCGGTTATTGTCAGCGTTTGAACATATTTCCTTAAGGATTTCCTTACAAATTTCTTATAGTAATCTGAACCTATTATTATTTGAATTGGACATACCTCATCTGATATGTTTTGATCTACTAATTTTATAGCCTTTGTTTTTTTTTTTAGAAAGTCAGCACTTTCTCTACAGCTTTTAATGGTTAAGGCTGCTTACACACGAGCGTTTCCGTACGCGCGTTCGGGTGCGCGACGTTTTAACTTTCAATGGAGTGCAATGGGACCTTTCACACGACGCGTTGCACGCGCTAGCAACGCCGCGCAGACGCTGGAGCCAGCAAGGACGCGCGCGTTCATAATGACGCTCGCGTCCTTGCCGGGTATTCGTTTCAATGGGAGCTTGCACACGGGCGTTCGGTTACGCGCGCACGCAGGTCCTGCTGCCATATCAGTCATTACTTTCAGCTGGGGGTGAGAGGCCAGTCACCCATCCCGTCCCGCTCATGTGGACAGAACTCTGGTGTGTACTGCATTTGGGTGTGATGTAGCAGTTTTATTGTTTATAGTAAATGTGTATAGATACTACTGGAAAGAATTGATATAGTACATGCATACATACATCGCGTAGCCTACTACAATTAATTAATGAACTAACATTTTCAGACGACTAGAATGGCAGACTATCACAACACGGAAGAACTTATTTCCGTAGTAGGGAAGAGGCCTGTCCTGTGGGATCCTACGACCGAAGAATATAAAAACAGGAACAAGAAAGCAGATGCATGGATAGAAGTTTGGCGCTCGATTTATCTGGATTATGAAGAGAAATCTGCAGAAGAAAAGAAACAAATTGGTCAGTAATTTTATTTTCGTTTTGTACATTTATAACATAAATGCAATAGTAATGAAAGTTTTTTTTTCACATTTATCATGCATGTTATTACCAATTTCTTATATTGTCTTATTACTGCCATGGTAGTTTTCCGGCCTCACTGTTGAAGTAGGTGCAGAATTTGTCCCTGTTTTCTTTTGCATACCTACCTCCCTGCCATACCTGCACTGCATGATCTACATCTTCAAATCCATTGACTTCTAAAATATCTGCAAAATTTACTTTTTCTCTCTGCCTGACGAAATTATGTAAGACACAACATGCCTTGACAATATCAATAGCAAAGTCAACATTCACATTCAGGGGCCTGTGGAAAATTCTCCATTTATTTGAAAGTATTCCAAACGCACATTCGACATACCTCCTTGCACGTGAGAGTCTATAATTAAACACTTTCTTGTCATTTGTCAAGTTGTGGCCGCTGTATGGGCGAAGCAAATTCACAGATAATCCAAAAGCCTCATCCCCAACAAAAGCATAAGACAGCACCTCATTCCAGCCTGACAAAAGTTGAGGCTGTGGGAGTTTCATTACATTTTGCTGAATCTGCCTAAATAAATTTGATTCTTGAAAGATGGTTGAATCTGCATGTTTGCCATAAGATCCTATGTCAACATACCTAAAGCAATAATTAGCATCAGCCACAGCCAAAATAACAATGGAAAAATAGGTTTTGTAATTGAAAAACATTGAACCACTATGCTCAGGTCTAATAATCCGAACATGCTTCCCATCTACTGCACCAATGCAGTGAGGGAAATGAGCATGTTTCTCAAACCCTGCTGCAATTTTCAGCCACTCCTCTTCATCGAGTTGGGGAAAACACTCCACCTTCATCATGTCCCATATTGCACAACACACTCTTCTTACAACTTTGCAGGCTGTAGATATACCAATTCTGTACCTGTAGTGGAGATCCGTCAGGCTGCAACCAGAGGCAAGATACCTGTGATAGAAATAATTTTTAGACACATATCCTCTCTCTCTCTCTCTCTCTCTCTCTCTCTCTCTCTCTCTCTCTCTCTCTCTCTCTCTCTCTCTCGTGTGTGTGTGTGTGTGTGTATGTGTGTGTGTGTGTGTGTGTGTGTATATATATATATATATATATATATATATATATATATATATATATATATATATATATATATATATATATATATATATATATATATATATATATATATATATATATATATATATATATATATATATATATATATATATATATATATATATATATATATATATATATATATATATATATATATATATATATATATATATATATATATATATATATATATATATATATATATATATATATATATATATATATATATATATATATATATATATATATATATATATATATATATATATATATATATATATATATATATATATATATATATATATATATATATATATATATATATATATATATATATATATATATATATATATATATATATATATATATATATATATATATATATATATATATATATACTATACGTAAACACACACACACACACACACACACACACACACACACACACACACACACACACACACACACACACACAGTCAGTGGCCAGTATTAGTTTTCGGGTTGGCAAAGAAAATAATGTAAATTTGTTCATTTCGTGTCCTCCATTTACTTTCTCGTGGTTAATCTGTGTTATTTCATCTTTCAGGAAAGGAACTGCAAATTCGTTGGAAGAGCATCCGAGACGCTTATGTAAGGAATTCCAGGAAATTGAAAGATGAAAGTAAATCAGGATCTGGAGCTGTGAAGACACACCGTTACATTTTTGCTGAACAACTGTCCTTTCTCAGGAATGTAGGTGAAAACAGAGAAACCACGGACACTTTCGTTCCAACCCATGAAACAGAGGATGGAGCTGAAGATGCATGTCAAAACCTGTCAGCAACACAGCAAAATCCAAGCGCTAAGTCCAAGAAAAAGAAAAGTAATTTACTTGAGGAGAAACTTATAAAGTTTATGGATGGTTATGAAGAAAAAGAAGATGACGACAAGGATTTTTTCATGTCAATGTTACCGTCAGTGCGAACACTGAACAGTGAACAAAAGATTGAATTCAGAATGGAAGTACTGGCTGCGCTGAAGAACATCAGATCCGGACACCGTGGGCACACAAGGGTACAAGACTCTCATCCCCTTCCACTTGTGCTCCCACCTGTACAGAGTCAATACCCTCATTATGCACAGTATCCCTCGTCTGCAATGACACACCCTCATTTCTTTGGACCTTCAGCAGCAACAAACATACATCCACATGCAGTGAACACTCAAGAAAATCGTGCACAAGTCCAACCAGTAGCACCCTCACCTGCTAACTTGTCAGTACCCTCTCCAGCATCAAACACCTCAAACACTGACAATTCAGTAATTTCACTGAGTGATTTTGACATTTAATAAAAGAAATGTAATACACAAATTACTTAGAGGAATGTTTTTATTCATACAGTAGTTAAAATACCATGCAGTTTACTTTATTAAAAATAAAAAGGAGGAAAAATGTAATGCAATCTTTTTACAGTGGAATACTTTTATTTATACGGTAGCTGAAATACCATATAATTTATTTACTTCAGAATAAAAAGGAATATTAAAACTAGTATATATGTTGTGTACATTATCTTACCTGATGCTTAAAGCCACTGCTTCTTCAGGTGGAATAGATGGCCTCATGTTTGTGTCCTGCAGTTTAATATCATCCGTAACCCTTGCCACAAGTTCCTCAAAGGTTGGGTATGACATCCTAAAGTAATTGAAGAATTTGCCATGGTCCGCTTTTAATTCTTCATAAAGGGTATAAAACTCGCCCTGCAACAATCTGTTGTTGTTTATAGGGTGAACCCAAAGCTGACGACGGTTTCTCTTCTTCTTCACTGCTTGTATTGCTGCATAAGCAATCACAGCTTTCTTTCGTGCACCCTCCATCTTGAGGAGACAGTTGGTGACTGAGAGGAGGTACGCTCGAGAACGTAGGCTGGAGGCAGGGCGAGAAACGCGAACGCGGGGCAAACGCGTGTACAAAAAATATGACGCGTTCTGTGCGTCCGTTCGACGCGCGTACAAAAACGCTCGTGTGTAAGCAGCCTAAATTGGGGTTCATGGCTGGGATCACTGCCGCTGTTATATTTGTTTTAAAATTGCCTAATTTGATGATTGGACTTACTATGTCATAAATTTGGGTATTATTATTAGTTAGGAAACCCGAGATTTTTAATTAAGCTTATCCTGTTATTGGTAGGTTTTAAAGTTGCTACGGTTTCCTCACTTATATAGCTTTTATGTGTTCCTGTGTCGAACATAACCTAGGCCTTAACTAGTCACCTTTGGCTACTGATTTCTACTTTTGTTATAAGAACTGCTGCAGGAGAGATATGGTGGTTATTATTATTTGTTTCGTGGTCATGCCCTATCGTGTCACATAGAGTAACATGTCCTTCAAGAGGGAGGTCTCAAGACACTTATTCATCAATTTTTGACCACTGCTTTGACCCTTTTATGGGACTGGCATTTCAGTAGGCATTTTTTTTTTTTTATTAGATTTTTGTTGCCCTTGGCCAGTGTCCTTCCTACATAAAAAAAAAAAAAAACATGATGTACTTCTTTCTTACATATAGGGCACATATGCAGGTTTCTGTTACAGTCTTTCATTTGGTGTGACCCACTTAGGCATAATGTGCACCTTCCCAATTGCACTAGTCTATTTATTGTCCTTTCTAACTCTTGGTTATTGACACAGTGTACTGGATTATGTTGTTCTGGGCAAAGCACGCATTTCTTACTTGTTAGAGTTTTTGGTCTTGCTCCTGTGCTGTTATTAATATGAGGAGGTATCTCTGGCGTCTTATTTACTGTGGTAGAGGAGGTACCTATTGCTTCAGGGCTCCCATAACTTGGTTTGGTTTTATTTACTGGGCAATAGTTTGGTCTGGATTAATTTCCTGTCATTTTATAGGATGGGGTTTTATTCACTCGTTGCTTTTTCGCTATTTCAGGTACAAGATTTCTAGTGTTTTCTTAAATAATTTTCTTTCTACTATGATGTTTATGATTGATTTAAGTTATTGCACCGCAAATATGGCGCTGCTACAAACCCTTAAAAGCGGCGGAGATTACAATTCTTAAAATATCGTTTCTAAAAACAAAATTATAGAAATAGTAAAAAATGTTAGAAGTTAAAAGTAGAAAAAAAAAAAAACATGGCAAGAGCCATAAAAAAAAACCTAAGTAATATAAATGAGAAGATTGGTATAGTATTTTAGTTGAGTGTCATGACCCCACTGACCCAAATATCTGGTGTTGTTCGTTACGTGCTCATGACACTGACCCCACTGACCCAGTCCCCAAGACTCAGCGTTAATCGTTACACGTCTTCCTCACTTGCCTTCTCTCAGTGCAAAGATAAGGTTCTACTCAATATTATATTACTTATAAAATAAACAGAACTGTTAAAAAGGTAATGTATAGTTTGTTTAAAAGACCAGCTTCCTCCACAAATATAAGAATCTCATGTTTCAGGGAGAGAGCCTTTTCTCCAAGTATCAGCGACATCTGGAAAGTCCCATCGTGACAGCGGAAAAGATATTGTTCCTGCAGCTCTACCAGGCTAGGTCACTGCATTAGAAAGGGTCACACTGCAAAGGAAACTAAGCAGTCATCACAGAGTGGCTGGGTTTCCTGGGACGTGAGGTAGCCATGAGTGAGACGTGTGATCCATCCGGAGATGGGCCAGTGCAGTCTCTGAGTGGCGCCACTGCACATGGACATATGTCCATGGGCGGAAAGTTCCAGAAGTTACCTCAGCCATCTTAGTGGTGCAACCACATCTTTCCACCTGCTCTGCTAACCGGCAAGAACTGCCACCTTATACTGGAGTATAAATCATGTAAAGGAATGGGGGAGGAAGGAGCAACCCGAGTTATTACCTCTTTAGCCAGCCTATCGGCCTTTTCATTCCCATGAACTCCCACATGTGCAGGTATCCAACAAAATGTTATGTTATATCCTTAGCGCTGAAGCAGGTGAATCCAATATAAAATAGATAAAATTACGGAAGTGAGAGAGGAAGTAAAATGCTTCAGAGCACTCAACGCACTACGGAAGTCGCTAAAAAAATAAACCTTGAAACTAGTAAGGTAAGAATTATTTCTAGGGCAAGAATAATGGTAGATTACTCTGCCGTGAAAATAGAAGCAACTCTCGGAAGGCTACAGCCTCGACAGAAGGAAGGCAATATAGCACTATATCCCACTCCTGCATCAGACTTTGCTAACCGGCAAGAACTGCCATCCTTATACTGGAGTATAAATCATGAAAAGGAAAGGGGGAGGAAGGAGCAACCCGAGTCATTGCCTCATTAGCCAGCCTATCGGCCTTTTCATTTCCATAAACTCCCACATGTGCAGGTACACGCGTCTTTGTAGTAGACAGGGACGGAGCCAGAGTGTGTCGAAGAGTGCTCCAAAAAATAAAGCATGAGACTCGTACTGTGCAAATTATTTTTATTAGCAACGGAAGGGCAGATCAATACCAATGAAAACTACCAGTACCCGACCCTTGGAAGGCGATGGGGGCAAATGGAGGTGGAGGGTATATCAAACTCGGTCATGGCAAACCTACCCCGATGACCAAAAGGCTTACGAAAACTAGGGTGAGCATCATATAAGGCAAAACGTGCATCATGAGAAACTGTCTTATAAATGACAGACTCAGGAAGGCGGTGGATTCGATACCAACACCTCATTATTAAAGATTGACGACGTAGGTCCAGTGGCAGGAGACTAGCATCCACCAGTAAGATAGGGATTGGGGATAAGCGAAAAGCAATAGTTGCCAGAGGAGTACCAGCGTGGTGCACCGAATCCAACCCACAGAGTCGAGCCTCAATAGCAGATGAATAAATTTCATAACCATACTCCAATTTAAAAAGAATGAGTGCAAGGCTAGGAGGGTGTGTCTGTCAGTGCCCCAAGAATTATGAGCCAGTAACATTCCCCTCTGCATGGTTTTGGTATCATTATTGCACAATATTCATATTTTAGTTAGTGAAGTGGCCTGTAGTGCGCTTTTAAAAACAACCAGGAGGCCAGTGGGGCGCCCATAAGAGATTTTCTGGGAGTATGAATAAAGCTCTCCTTTGGTGTAAAATCCGCAATATATATATATATATATATATATATATATATATATATATATATATATATATATATATATATATATATATATATATATATATATTGCCATGGTCACAATTCCCAGCCCTTTCACTAAGGTACCGCAGCTGGACTAGCCCTAGCCTCCTACGTGGACTCTGTGCATGGTTCAAATATGAGTGTACAGGGTCCCTTGTGACTCCTGCACCCTTTTCACAACCAGTCGTAACACAAGGTCACACTAATTGAGGTCGCCAATTTATTTTACCTACCTACAGAAAAGGAAAATACTCTACCAACAATTACTTTTCACTACTGTGAAAGGATCGAGAACCAATTCTAAAAAAAAACAGTTATAACATGCAATAACACATATATGCTCAAGGTATAATACTTCGTTGGACAACTGCCCTCAGTAACAAGTCCTCCCACTGTCCAACAGCATGTTATAGCCTCAAGCCGAATAGTGTCATTTACTGCCTCTTGGAAGGCAGACATTGTCAGGACCTGAGGAGGGAGTAAAGTTCACTACACACCCAATTACGTAAGTCCTCTGCAAGTCGAGCACCCTCCAGGAGCCCGATGCAGTAGCATTTAACTAAACAAGCTCACTAACAAGGGACACGACTACAAACAAGTGCCCAAAAGCACACAGGAGGGTCATTCACCGCTCTCTGGACAAGAGCTCGGCCTGCACACACATGCAGCCGAGGAGTCACTTCCTTAGGTATGGAGTATGTTATACACACCTACCCTCTCTGTCAGACTACTATGAAGACTTCTATTTTTTATAAGGCCATGGCGTATAGCCAATAACGACTCACTTATATATATATATATGGCCAATAACGACTCAATAACGACTCACTCCTTAAGGCAACTGACCTGACGAACTCTTATCCCGCCTAAGCCTCTGCCAGATATTAATGGATATTAATGCTCGTCTCAATACTCTCAATAGGTCTGCTCCATCAGTCTCCGCCAGATATTAATGGATATTAATGCTGGTCTCAATACGTCTGCTTCATCTAAGTGTTGGGTAGTGACTGACTGTGGGAAAGCGCGGCAAACACTTTCCCACTCTGCTACAAATGGGGGGGAGGGGATGGCAATACACCTATATACATACAGCAGTCCACACTCTGCTTGCCGCGCTGTCTTAAACGAATAAAGCACCTTACTTCTGAAAATTCTGATGATCAAACTAGAGGGCTTAGATGAATATTGATTACATTGCTGTCAAGAGCAACTTTTATACTAAATGCTGAATGAGATTCAGATTAAATGGACGAGGGGAAGTAGGGAAATTTATGTAGGGAACATGAGTGACTGCTCGAATAAATATCATCCTAGAAGCTTCAGGCTGGGTAGCTCCATGTCCGGGACACGTCCTCAACCTCTCTCTCTCTCTCTCTCTCTCTCTCTCTCTCTCTCTCTCTCTCTCTCTCTCTCTCTCTCTCTCTCTCTCTCTCTCTCTCTCTCTCTCTTTCTTTTCTTATTCGTTCTTGATACTTTCTTATTCTATATAACGCGTTATCTCTCTGCACATAACATGCCTCCTCATAAACAAAAATTTTCGGTAGATATACAAAAGCTCACGAAAATTTTGGAAATATACTAAATAATTTATGTCCCAGCTGCGACAGTCTGTTGTTATATTAGCAGTGCCTTTAATGTGCCAGACGTCAAGGTTCTTGCAGTTATAGACTCCATTGAGTAAGCCTTACGTTCTTGAATTTAAACTGGCCCAAAATCTGCAGTGAACTATGGTCCGAGAAAATAATTACTTAAGAGCCATAAGCACGCACGTAAAATTCGAAAAGCTGCAAGGCTAAAATTATAGCTTGGAGTTCTTGTTCAATTACAGAATAGTTCTTCTGGGTGGAGGTGAACTTCTTAGAAAAATAACAAACGGGGTGATTTACTTGGTAATCATCTGGCTGCATTAATACAGCTCCCACTGCAATCTGGCTGGTATCAACAGTTAAAGTAAAGGGCCGAGAGAATCAGGTGTCCTCATTGCAGGTAAGCTACACAGGACAGCCTTCAGCTTCACAAAGGCCCCCTCACACTCCCTGGTCCATTCCCAGCGACGCCCCTTCTGTAGGAGATTGGTTAGAGGGGCAAGTACGGTTGATTGAATACCCTGGTACAAATTGATGGTAGTATCCCACTAACCCAAGGATAGTGCACTCCGCAAGGGAGAAAACTCTTGCCTCCCCAACAGAGTCTGGAGCTCCCGCCCTCAGCAGCGATCCCTGACACACCAGACACAACTAGCTGGGGTTCAGACTGACTGAGTACCGGCACCCACAGCCTCCCACAGAGTCGCAGGTCCTACGGGCACCTGACACCGGGGTGCTCGCCTCGCCTTAGGGCGAGTAATAACAGAACTAACAGAGTCAGCCACATCAGCATCATCCACATCCGGATCGACGTACGTGGATGGAGACTGCACTCAGACTCTTCCACTTGCCAAGTCATTCCCAAGAAGGAAATCGACCCCCGACACTGGAAGGTCCTCTGCTAGTGCCACCCGCGCCTTCGCGTTCACTAGCGGGCATGACAGCCAAATCTCCGTTGTAGCGAAGCTTCCGCGGCACCAGTTCCCCAGCACAACACAGGCTGATCGGAGGCAACTCGCCTCCCAGTCACATCATCACCAGCACCACCAAACGTATCACCAATCCAACGTGGCATAGGCCAGTGCGACAACATGTGGTCATCTGCCCACCTCGCTGCCTCCTTCGGTGATACCAATTCCTTCTTGACCATGTTAATAAACTGCTCCATTACCATGAGTTCCTTAAATTCACGGTAGGAGGTGGCCTGCTCACTAGCAATCCCTAACCTAACCTAACCTTGCCTAACCTTCACACCCTTTTGCTTTGTAAAAGTGGGTGAAGGTAGTGAAGAAGTGGTGGGTAAGGAAGAATTTGTGCTACAGAAGAAAATTTTGTATTGTCGGTAGAAAGAAGTTGATGGAGGTGATGAAGGTGGTAGTACTGTTTAAGTTCAGAGAAGCACTCGTGCTATTGGCACATGAGGGCCCAATGGCGGGTCATCTCGGAATTATGAAAACCGTGGCGAAGTTATGGAGGAATTTTTGGTGGCCTAGTATGACTGTTAGTGTTGCTACCACCCTTAAGTGCTGCCACACCTGTCAAATGGTGAGCAAGCCTAACCAAGTCCCACCATTAGCACCTCTTCACCCTTTCCCTGCTGTTGATTCTCCTTTCACCCGAGTACTTATTGACATTATGGGTTCTCTTCCCCCTTCTCGAGTGGCTGACTATAATGGATACCACCACCCAGAAGTCATACCCATCAGGAGCAAGCATTCCAAGATGGTGCTCAAGGCCCTACCATATTTCTTTACTCATTTTGGATTGCCTTCCGAAGTCCAGTCAGACTATGGAGCCAATTTTACTAAAAAATTGTTTGCTGAAACCATGATTGAGTGGGGGATTAGGCATATCCTGTCCAGTGCTTACCTTCTTCAGTCACAAGGGGCCTTGGAAAGGCACCATCAGACCTTGAAAACCATGTTCATAATTTTTTGTTTGGGCCATGACAAGGATTGGGTTGAGGCAGTCCCTTATGTAATGTTTGCTGTGCGAGAGGCGCCCACTGAGTCGTTAGGGTTCTCGCTGAACCAGCTGGTGTTTGGGCACCGTGTGCCTGGTGCACCGTTGGAGGTGTCTGGTGCTGCCTCTGTTCTGGTCCTCCAGAATCTTTGTTGAACATGATGATATGCACATGAGAGAGGTTACTGAAAGCAATCGAGATGACTCAGTTGGACCTGGGCCAGGTTCAGAAATACATGAAGATGTACTATGATCAGAGGGCCAAGTACCGGTGTTTTGCCCCCGGGGATGAGATGCTACTCCCGATTCAGAGGCAGCCGCTTGCCGCACCCTATAGTGATCCCTATGTAGTGAAGAGGCACGTGGGTGAATTAGATTATCTGGTTGCCACTCTCGACTGGCGAAAGCAGGCTCAGCTTTGCCATATTGATATGTTGAAGCCTTATTATCGCAAGAATAGCCAAAAAGGCACTTAAGTTTCTGTCGTGGAAGAGGCACCTTTGGTTGTGTTTCTTGGAAATGAAGGAGAGGAACCTGATAATCTTGGCCCCGAACTGATCGTTCCCACAGAGTAAACAAAATAGTGTTCAGGGGGTGTGCAGGTGGGAAATGATTGGTTGAGAAAATATCCATTGGTCTTTCACAGTACTCCAGGAAAGATGGCTCTTGTAGAGCACAATATTAGTGTCGGGGATGCTGTTTCTGTGTAAATCCCCACAAGTAGCTGCACAAGTAACTGCTTAATAAGCCCATGCTAGAGCATGGGCTTATTAAGAAGGCTTACAGTGAATGGAGTTCACTTGTCACCCTCCAGCCAAACCCTGACAGCTGGGTCAGATTCTGTATTGACTTTAGAAAAGTGAACTCCCTCTCGAACTCCCTTTTGAAGGTTGACACTTATCTCCTGTCTAGAGTAGACGATTCCGTGGATCGCATTGGGGCGACCACTTTTATTACAAAAAAAAAAAAAAAAATCTTGTCAAGGGGTTCTGGTAGGTCCTTTTGACGGACCGGACCAAGGAGATCGCCAGCTTTGTGGCCAACGGTGCTGTCTATCAGTGCCAGGTCATGTCTTATGGCCTCTGGAATGCCCCGGCCAATTTCCAGTGGTTGATGAACCTTGTTGTAGAGGGTTTGTCCCACTGTGTCATCTATATCGACGACATAGTAATTTACGACAAGACTTGGCAAGATCATGCCTTGTCGCTTCGAGAAAGCCGACATCCATCATCAAACACTACACTTTTCTAGCCCAATACCTGACAAGTAATAACAGCTTGGCCAAACAAAGCCCCCAGCAACACTGAGGGTGCTCTCTCAGCAACAACAACAACAACATCACAAGCAGTTTCACTCTGCATTGCATCCCGACGCCGCGCCGTAATGCTCGCGTCAATAACATCATAACAACTTACCCTAGAAGGAGGAATCAGGCAAGCAACATTACAAACAATCCCCACACCAGGGGAAACAACACTAGCCATAGCACAACAGAGTGGCCCCAGACAAGAGGTCATCAGGCTTTCCAGACTGATCCACGCGGTTACACCCAACAAACGTGGCTACATCTGACCAGCAAAACCACGCCAAATGCTCACGATTAATTCTGACTCCAAATCGAGCAAATACTAGGCCGCTACGTGCTTCTAGCACCCGTGCCTCCTTAATTAAGGATGGCACATCAAAATGGAGCATCAAACCTCCGTCTTCCTCTCTCCGCCAGCTATTCACAGTATCGTTGCTCTCAAGACACGGTGCCCGACACGGCTTCCTTGCCATTCACTCCGCCTTCAAAAGTACACATGAACAGAACCCCCCTTAACTATACTGACAGCTGTTGCAGCAGCTGCCAGCACGGGTGGCTCACCACGTGAGCAAACACCCACCGTGTCTAGTCTTCGCAGGGGAGCAGCCTGCTCCCCTCCTATGGTGCACCCTGCAAAGGAGGAAACTCCCCAATCCCCAGCAGTCAGGAGCCTTTCCGCCCTCGGCAGCGACCACTGACACACCATACACAACTAGCTGGGGCCGAGACTGACCAGCACCCACATCAACACCAGGTGACAACTCAACCTGAGCATCAACTCTTCCGAGAGGCTCTGCAGGGTGAGGCAAGCCATCAAACAAATAACCCAAACTCATCACTCCAGCCTCACCATCAGGAACACTCTCACCAAAGTCAGGTACTTCCTGCGGTGGCTCTGCGATTCTGCAGCTAGCCCTGCACACTGACTCAAAGACGAGTCTACCTTTGGCTCGTTAAAACCTTCGTTAGCAGCGGGATAGGCCTCTGGACACTTTGCCCGCATTGCGGCATCAAGACAAACACTGCACTCCTTTTGTGGTGGCCCTGTCTTATTGCAGTTAACCCCTGGAGTCACAGGTTCCGCGGGCACTCGACACCGGGGTGCTTGCCTCGTCTTAGGGCGAGTAATAATAACGGAACTAAAAGAGTCAACAACATCAGCATCCTTCATATCCAGGTCGACATCCGCGGATGGATACTGCACCCAGACTCTTCCATCTGCCAGGTGATTCCCAAAAAGGACCCAAATCGACCCCTGATACTGACAGGCCCTCCTCTAGTGCCACCCGCGCTTCCGCGGTCATTAGCGGGCATGACAGTCTAATCTCTGCCGTAGCGAAGCTCTCCGTGGCACCAATTCCCCAGCACAACACAGGCTGATCGGAGGCAATTTGCCTCCCAGTCACATTCCTGCACGGGGGCTGTTGTGCCGCTGTGTCTTTCAAAACTGTAACGGGGTACTTCATGAATTTCGACAGTGCCCCGAAACAAGAATGGACGGCACCAGTCTAACTCAGACCTCACAGAGGACAGTGAGGTATCAGCAGATGAGGGGGCGGCCAAAACGGCCTACTCACCCTCGCGACCAAACACAGCCCGGATCTCGTCACCCTTCTGGTCTCGACCCTGATACACAATCAAAGCCACCAGTTTCTGGGGGGTCTTGGAAGCAGTGGCAGACACTAACCTGGGGCAATTATTCTTAAAATGTCCAGTATTCTTGCAATAATGACACATGGGCTATATACTATAATGGACAGTGTTGTGTTGCATGCTCCCAGACTGTCTCTATCGAGGGCTAGGTGGAGATTTATTTCCTATAGGGCTAACTCACACGAACTTATTACCAAAGACACTACTATATCTTGAACTCCCATACAAACTGGCGCTGGTCGCGCAACCAGACACATCATCACCAGCACCACCAGACGTACCACCAGTAGAACATGGTACAGGCCAGTGCGACAACACATGGTCATCTGCCCACCTCGCTGCCTCCTTCACCGATACCAACTCTTTCTCGGTCATGTTAATAAATTGCTCCATTACCATGAGTTCCTTTAACTCACGGTAGAAGGTGGCCTGCTCGCCAGAAATTCGCTTTTCGAATGCCTCCTCCAGATACCAAGCACACTCAAGATAAGAATCGCTGCGCCTTTTCTTCTGTCCGCAAAACTGCAGCCTGTAAGCGTCCGGCTGAAGCTCATTAGATGTCAGGATGTCAGCCTTAAACTCCTCATAATCCTTCAAATTTTCTACCTGCTTGTTGTCATAGACTTCCAAAGCCTTACTCTTCAACATATTGGCCACAAGGCCAGCCCAACTTTTCTGAGGCCAATCAGATTCTGAGTCTTCTTAAATCTCTTAAATCTTCTTAAATCTCTTAAATCTTAAACGTCTCAGAACACCTAACTTCATAGAAGCCGTTTTAGCTAGAGATGAGATGTGAAGTTTCCAGTTCAGATTATAAGTAAAGGACAGACCGAGGATGTTCAGTGTAGAAGAGGGGGACAGTTGAGTGTCATTGAGGAAGAGGGGATAGTTGTCTGGAAGGTTGTGTCGAGTTGATAGATGGAGGAATTGAGTTTTTGAGGCATTGAACAATACCAAGTTTGCTCTGCCCCAATCAGAAATCTTAGAAAGATCAGAAGTCAGGCGTTCTGTGGCTTCCCTGCGTGACATATTTACCTCCTGAAGGGTTGGACGTCTATGAAAAGACGTGGAAAAGTGCAGGGTGGTATCATCAGCGTAGGAGTGGATAGGACAAGAAGTTTGGTTTGGAAGATCTTTAATGAATAATAAGAAGAGAGTGGGTGACAGGACAGAACCCTGAGGTACACCACTGTTAATAGATTAAGGAGAAGAACAGTGACCGTCTACCACAGCAGCAATAGAACGGTCAGAAAGGAAACTTGAGATGAAGTTACAGAGAGAAGGATAGAAACCGTAGGAGGGTAGTTTGGAAATCAAAGCTTTGTGCCAGACTCTATCAAAAGCTTTTGATATGTCCAAGGCAACAGCAAAAGTTTCACCAAAATCCCTAAAAGAGGATGACCAAGACTCAGTAAGGAAAGCCAGAAGATCATCAGTAGAGCGGCCTTGACGGAACCCATACTGGCAATCAGATAGAAGGTTGTGAAGTGATAGATGTTTAAGAATCTTCCTGTTGAGGATAGATTCAAAAACTTTAGATAAGCAGGAAATTAAAGCAATAGGACGGTAGTTTGAGGGATTAGAACGGTCACCCTTTTTTGGAACAGCAAGAAGAAAAGGTAGATGTTGACAGACAGAGCTGAAAGAGTTTGACCAGGCAAGGTGCAAGCACGGAGGCACAGTTTCGGAGAACAATAGGAGGGACCCCTTCAGGTCCATAAGCCTTCCGAGGGTTTAGGCCAGCGAGGGCATGGAAAACATCATTGCAAAGAATTTTAATAGGTGGCATGAAGTAGTCAGAGGGTGGAGGAGAGAGAGGAACAAGCCCAGAATCTTCCAAGGTAGAGTTTTTAGCAAAGGTTTGAGCAAAGAGTTCAGCTTTAGAAATAGATGTGATAGCAGGGGTGCCATCTGGTTGAAATAGAGGAGGGAAAGAAGAAGAAGCAAAGTTATTGGAGATATTTTTGGCTAGATGCCAGAAATCACGAGGGGAGTTAGATCTTGAAAGGTTTTGACATTTTCTGTTAATGAAGGAGTTTTTGGCTAGTTGGAGAACAGACTTAGCATGGTTCCGGGCAGAAATATAAAGTGCATGAGATTCTGGTGATGGAAGGCTTAAGTACCTTTTGTGGGCCACCTCTCTATCATGTATAGCACGAGAACAAGCTGTGTTAAACCAAGGTTTAGAAGGTTTAGGACGAGAAAAAGAGTGAGGAATGTATGCCTCCATGCCAGACACTATCACCTCTGTTATGCGCTCAGCACACAAAGACGGGTGGGTCTCTGACACGGAAGCAGTAGTCATTCCAAGGAAAATCAGCAAAATACCTCCTCAGGTCCCCCCAACTAGCAGAGGCAAAACGCCAGAGGCACCTTCGCTTAGGGGGATCCTGAGGAGGGATTGGAGTGATAGGACAAGATAAAGATATGAGATTGTGATCGGAGGAGCCCAACGGAGAAGAAAGGGTGACAGCATAAGCAGAAGGATTAGAGGTCAGGAAAAGATCAAGAATGTTGGGCGTATCTCCAAGACGGTCAGGAATACGACAGGAATTGCAAGTATCGGATGAGTACCCAATGATATTTTCTAATGGGATGTTTTCTCTTGGAAGCACTGTTTTATGGCTGAATACAAAGTTTCTGCATCACATTTCTGGACAATTACCATGTCAAGGAAAGCTGTAACAACTTCAAATGTGTCCTGATCAAAATATATCACACAAATTGCTAGTTATTTCTCAGATCCTTTATCAGTAGTTTCATCCGGTGTTATGCTAAATTTTGTGTGTTTCAGACGATCCACTAAATCTGTAGAAAACTTGTATCCAAGACCTTGCCTCATTACATTATTACATTTTGTAGCACACATTTTAAGTTGCTTCAAGCTTTCTTTTTCTGAAGTGTTGGATGGGCATGTTTCCTTTATCAAGTTAACTAATGGTTTGGAAATGGAAAAGGGTAGATTATTCTGTGCAACTAAAGCACAAATGCGACTCTCGGTCAGCATGCGGTAAGCAACAGGCTGTTGTAGTTTCTGGAAGCTATCACTTATACTACATTGTTGCTGTGATGATTTCTGTAATCTAATGTGAGCTGCACTTTTACCGTGCCTCTCAATACCAGTTTTACTATATGTTATGTTGCATGCACACTGAGTACACATTGGCTTTGAATTTCCAGGGGTAGGGGGTTTCAGTCAACCTTTGAAAAGCTTTTATTTGCAGCCATTCACTGCGAAATTTTTGCTTGTAAATTATTTTTTCTTCTTTTGTACTGGTTGACTAGATGTTGCAGAGGATTCCTTATCAGTGTCATAATAGTCCGATTCACTACAATCCATAATAGACGCCATTTTAAAATGTTTTGTATATATGTAGCATAGTTAAAGTTCATAAAACTAGATAAGGAGTGAAATGAAGAGGGACATTCATCTGACGGGGTACGGTAGTGGTTGACAGACATTGATGTTCAGATGATGTAGATATTAGCAAAGCATGCACATGTAAACCTGATGAAGAATAAAAAAAGAAAATTTTAAAGACTTTTTTTTTATGAAACATAGGCCTTAATGCTATATAGGTATGGTAGTAGGTTTTCCTTTTTTTTGGAAATTGGAAAATTCCAATAAAGCAACAATCATACCTATTTGTGCAAAACACATCAAAATATACTATGAAAAAAACATTTCAATAACAGTTGCAGAGACGGAGAAGAAACTGAAAATTTACCCGTATTTCACTTTAGATTACTTTTTAAATGCTTATTTAAACAGATTTACACAGTATATCTTCGGTATAACGGACGATATGGGGACATTGGTCTATCGTTATCACCGAAGATCTGTTATATCAGATGTTTGGTATATCAGAGGAAAGTACCGGACAAATCCGTTATATCCCGAATCTTGTCTGGTATTTTTTAACTTTTTTTTTTTTTTTTTTACACCAAACTAATGTATATGTACTGGGGAAATTTAAGGGGAAAATTAAGAAAGGTATAGTTAGGATGGACCACCAAGAGCAACAAGATTCCCGCAAAGGGTGACATCTGGCACAAGCAACTCAATCCACTCCTTTGCAGCTACCGATCCAGCAAGATCAGGCATTTGGCAGTAAACACTACAACTCTAAATCTTGGAAAATGATGCCTAAAGATATTAAAATGCCCTGTACATACATTAACCGAGAACCCACTTGGCTAGTGCACTAGCGTTAAGTTAAAGCTCAGTGGTAGAGGTTTTGCCTAGCACACAAAGTGGCCCTGGTTCGATCCCAGACGCCTGATAAATTTCTGAGTGATTTCATGTAATGTACTTTCGCCAGTACAATATCAAATGATTAGATCGTACCAATAAGACTTACCAATAAAATCCACGAAATTCACTACTGATCTACATAGATCTTATAAATTCCTATTGCCCGCCTCCATATTCAATCTTATTATGTGCTTGTCGTAACTGTGTTTGAATGCTGTTACTGATGCAGCATTTACAGTGGTGGTTTGGTTGTGCAAAGCCAAATTGCATAAGACATGCCCATCCAAAAACTCCCTAAATGACACCCTTTACTGTATAATCAAATTTTCCCATTGACCCCATGCCCTGCAGGCGACCCTAAATGGCACCCTTTACTGGAGGGAAAATTTACTTGGAGCAATAAACCTGGATATTTACCTCATCTCTGAGTCTCACCACCTCAGCAGCAGCTGAAACTCTTCAATAGGCACTAATGTAGCATCACGCATGGCTTAAGTCAACAGTCGACACTCGACACTTACCTTTGAAGTGAGGAATCAAAAAAACTTCTCGTATTGTCCCACCGTCGGCCCAATGATTGTTTACATACAAATAAGGCGGGAGAGATCTCGTTCATACGATACTAGATGTCGTGCTTATCAGTGGGACTTGGTGGGATTTTTGAAACATCAACCTGCCTTTTATATTCATTAGTTATTTTCCTCATGGCATTGCTTGTGTAGGCCTATTTGTATGGTGATATTAATTTTCTTTAAACCATTGCCTAATTTCCTCGGAAAATCCACCTACTTTGCAGTCGATTTCCTCAGATTTTCCTTAGAAATGCCACTTCCTTAGATTTTTCCTCAGATGGGATCAGATTTCCTTGTCTGGGGAAATTTCCTTAGAAAATGAGAGGCCTGAGTGCGCCACTCTTTCTGTGCTGCTACGGGGAGGGGGGGATACATGGAAGCTCTCCGCGCTGTTTATATGAACAAAACTCGAATTTTGAAAATTATAATGATCAAAGTAGAGGGGTTAGATGAATACTGATTACTTCATTGTCAAGAGCATCTCTTCTAGTAAATACTGAATGAAACTCTAATTGAATGGATAAGGGGAAGTAAGGAATAATATCATAGGATATTATCTTAGGAGCTTCAGGTTGGCTATCTACATGACCAGGACACGTCTAATTCTCGTCCCCATCATGTCTCTCTTCTCATATCTCTCCATTCTTCTTCTCATTAGTTCTTGCGTCTTTCTTCGTTTTATATCGCGTTATTTCCCTGCTCACAAAAATAATATATATATATATATATATATATATATATATATATATATATATATATATATATATATATATATATATATATATATATATATATATATATATACGAGTACATATATATATATATATATATATATATATATATATATATATATATATATATATATATATATATATATATATATATATATATACACACACACCCACCACACACAAACACACGCACACACACACACACACACACACACACACACACACACACACACACACACACATATATATATATATATATATATATATATATATATATATATATATATATATATATATATATATATATATATATATATATATATATATATATATATATATATATATATATATATATATATATATATATATATGACCACAGTTTCCAGCCCATTGTTCAACTGCCGCAACTGGGCTCTCTTCCCTGAGCCACTTCCTGCGTGGACTAGGTGTGGGGCCGAAATATGGGTATGCAGGGTCCCTTACCACTCCTGCACCATATACGCAACTGGTCGTAACGCCAGGTAAACAGTCTGTTTATGGACAACGAAATAACGGAACACCAGCGAATTCCAACAGTTGGGTAAGAATCAGTCACCACTTTCTAGGGAAAAGACATTTATAACAAGCAACAACGCATATAGGGTCGAGGTATAAAACCCTGTTGGACTACCGCTGTCCAACGAAGTGTTATATCTATCGCCGAGTACTGTTATATACTTTATCCTGGATGGCAGGCCTTGTCAGGGCCTGAGAAGGGAGTAAAATTCAATACACAGCTATTGACTTAAGTCCTCTGTGGCAGAGCACTCTGGCCGAGCCTCAGCCAACACTAGCATTTAATACAACACAATAACAACAACACGAATACAGACGAGTGCCTACAAACGAAGAGGAGGGGATTTCACCTCTTATTACAACAGAGCTCGGCCTGCACACACACACACACACACACACACACACACACACACACACACAGCCGAGGAGTCACGTCCCTGATATGGCCGGTGATTACTCAGTTATCCTCTTAGAGCAACTGGACCGTCTGTAAAAAAAAAAAAAAAAAAAGTCTCCTCCAGACAACACCGTCTACCTTCGTACGTTTTTCTCTCGTGATAACTAGACAGTGACTAACTGTGGGAACGCTTTCCCACCCTGCCACTAAAGATGATGCAAGAGAGGGGTGGGGTGGCGATATACACAGGTTGTTTGTTCGTTGCTGGGCTTCACGCACCGAGGGCTTACATGAATAAAACGCTTTACTTCTGAAAATTCTAGTGACTAAGCTATGGGTGTTGGATGAATACTGATTACTTTATCGTCAAGAGCACCTCTTCTACAAAATGACAGGTGAAACTCAATTTGAATGATTAATGGAAAGTAAGAAAAATTAAGTGGGAATACGAGTGACTGCGGGTGAAAGTTATTGAAAGTCCTGTCGATAGGCTACGTCTCAGAGACGTCAAATTCTTGTCCCCAGCCTACCTTTCTTCTCTTCTTTCTTTCTCCTTTCTTTCGTTCTCATCTTTCTCATCTCTCATCTTTTTTCTTTATTCTTCTTTCTGCAGCGCCTTACAATGCTACGTGCAAGACGCCCTTCATATATATATATATATATATATATATATATATATATATATATATATATATATATATATATATATATATATATATATATATATATATATATATATTTATTTATTTTTTTATTTATTTATTTATTTTTTCGGAAGGTATACAGAAGCTTACGAAAATTTCAGGAACATATAACTTCAAACGCAGCACATAAATACAACAAACTCAAAACAAGGCGTATACTCATCGTACAATTAAAGGCTACTATAACATTGACATGAATAATTACTACACAACTAGAAACAATAGGGCTCTCACTTGGCTCCCCAACTCAGACTGCCGCTTTTTCTTTTTCCTCCTCCTACTCCTCCTCCGAGCCCCGTCTCTGACTAAAGGCCAGGACGTATGGTCTTCACGACTACATTGGTGTGCATTTTTCTTCTGCAGGGCCTGATAGTTAGCTCTCTTCGCCTGCAACTACAACTGCGCCAACTTCTCCCGTGATTCTAGTTAGCTCTCCTCCATCTCTGTCGTCTTCTCTTTTCACTACCTTTGCTACTTCTTCAACTAGTTTCACCTTTCCTCCTCTTCTTCTCCACACGGTACATTTACAAGAGTCACCATGCAACAATGGTATCCCTGCTTCCTTGCAACACAGGATAACCCTACCAGGGACCATAGTATCTTGGTGCAACATCACGGCACCGTCAGGCAAAATACTTCCCGGCCAAACAATACTCTCCTTCGGGCCGCCAAACAAGTTTAACTCGCTTGCCCCCTCACGTCTCCTTGCTGGAGAACACAGCAATTTCACCGGGACTTCATTGCCCACAACGTCATTCACGCTTGCCCGCTCGTGGCTCCATGGAGCCTCGTTACCACACCCATAAAACTGATGAAACGAAAGTGCCTCTTTTCTAGTAAGATGGGCCATCTGGCCGCTCTTAATAAAATAAAATAGTACTTCCCTGGTGCGACACGACCAAGCCTGTGACTCACTGTCAGGTACAACGATACTATACATCATTCCTCTTGCCGTACCCCCAGATGACGCAGGTATCGCCACAGCGAGCTGACGGCCGCTTCTTTTCAGGACGCAGCACACACATTTCCGCACATGGATCCAAACAAACACACATGGCCGTCACAAGCAACAAACACCGGCTCCAACATGAGCCCGGCCAATGTACCCCTGGGCCAGCTCCACTGGTCCCAGCAACTGCTCCCGTGTGCAGTCACTTCTCATCACCCCCAATACTTTGTCGCTTCGAAAAAGCCGACATCCATCAACCCATACTACACGACTCGGGCCCAGCACCTGACAAATAATAGTAACTCGGCCACAGGCAGCCCTCGGCAAGGAACAAACTATTACGGGCAGCCTCACGCCGCGCTGCCTCCCGACGCCGTGTCGTCACAAATCATCTCCACACTAGGAGAAACAATACCGGCCATAACACGATAGAAAAAGGCCCCAGACAAGAGGTCATTAGGCTTTCCAGCCTGACCCACGCGCTTACGCCCAACAGATGTTGGCACTCCCGACCAACAAAACCGCGCCAAACGCTCCCGATTCGACCCGACTCCAAAACGACCAAGCACCTGACCGGTACATTCTACTAGCAGCCATGCCTCATTGACTGCGGTTGGTACAACAAAATGGAGCTCCAAACCTCTGTCCTCTCTCTGCCAGCTATTCACAAGAGTTGTAACCGAGATGTTGCATGAATTTAGTATTTAAAGGCTACTGAAAACTCGCAAAGATTTTCATATTTTGATTAATAACTACTAATTATTTACATTTTTTACAAATCTAAATTTCCCACTTGCATTCATCTTCATATCATTCAGAGTTGTTTGGTGTCACTTTATATCTCTCCACCATGTTCATTGATCAATGCATCATCGAGCAAAACACAAACAATATCAAATGCATAATCATAACAAATGGTGTCAACAAGAATAACTCGACTGTCTTCAGCCTCTCTCTCACCGCTGCAATGTTGCACATCTAGCTGTCTTCTACCGCTATTTTCATGCTAACTGCTCTTCTGATCTTGCTAACTGCATGCCTCCCCTCCTTCCGCGGCCTCGCTGCACAAGACTTTCTTCTTTCTCTTACCCCTATTCTGTCCACCTCTCTAACGCAAGAGTTAACCAGTATTCTCAATCATTCATCCCTTTCTCTGGTAAACTCTGGAACTCCCTGCCTGCTTCTGTATTTCCACCTTCCTATGACTTGAATTCCTTCAAGAGGGAGGTTTCAAGACACTTATTCATCAATTTTTGACCACTGCTTTGACTCTTTTGTGGGACTGGCATTTCAGTGGGCATTTTTTTTATTGGATTTTTGTTGCCCTTGGCCAGTGTCCTTCCTACATAAAAAAAAAAAAAAAAGAAAGTAGTAAGTAGGAACTCATGTAATGCAGTCAAAGATTATACAAAAGCAACATAAGATATACTTAAACTTCTCATAATCAAATCAAATCGATGCAATTAATGTTCAATTAGAAAAAAAAAAACATGATATCATGTATCACATCAATTACCATAAGCATTCCATAATTATGTAAATTTTCGTATATCATACAAACGTATACCATACCAAACACAAAACATCAAATCAAATAGAAAAATCAAATGTGGGATCACCACAGGCCTTCCCTCCTGTACCGTGTTCACGCTCTCAGGAGTGTAGTGTGAGGCTGTCTGACCTCATCCAGGGATGGGACAGGGATTAGTGGCAAGGTCAGACTCACCGTTCGGGAACATTGGTGCAGGAAAACTTCACCATCCCAGGGGAACCCCTAGTGGACAGCTAGGCGACAACATCCACCAATCAACTATCACTTTCTACTCGCTCCACCCGGTGTAGGCGGCTCCATTCTCCGCAGGTGCAGGATATTCAATATAATCATGTAGAGGCAAAGGGTCTTTAATTTTCTGCTAAAGAAAAAACAAAACAAAACATTTTCGACATATAGGAAGCCATTCAAAGTTTTCAGACATACTTGGGAAGAGAACACATTTCAATATATATATATATATATATATATATATATATATATATATATATATATATATATATATATATATATATATATATATATATATATATATATATACGAGTATATAACATATTGGGCCAGGAAGACGGCACACCAGCAGGTTGTGGAGACAGCATTACACAACAGTATATACGAATATATTATTAATATAAGACCAGTAAGAGGGCATGTCAACCAGAAATTAATCATATCATAAAATGAGTCGGGGAATGAATTCTGGCCTTGTTTATCTCAATATTATCAGAGGAGGGATGCTCTGTGACACCATCTTAGATATATAGAAGCAATAAAAGGGAGTTAATCTTGCAGGCATCAAAATGGTGTCAGCAAGAATAACTCGAAAGTAGTAAGTAGGAACTCATGTAATGCAGTCAAAGATTATACTAAAGCAACATAAGATATAATTAAACTTTTCATAATATTTAGGAGAAAATACGTAATATCTTATATGGTGTCGAAATAAATAGAAAGCAACACTGAAAAATATTAGGTACAATACTGGTAAAACGTATACTGACATCATGATTTTAGATTATACTTCAAGTTTTACATGATTTTGAATTATACTTCAATTAATACGAGTTGCTGCAATAGATTAAAACAAGCTGGGGGGTTGGTGAAAAAGACTGGCGGAGACGTCTCAGAACGCCTAACTTCATAGAAGCTGCTGTTTTAGCTAGAGATGAGAAATGAAGTTTCCAATTCAGATTATAAGTATAGGACAGACCGAGGATGTTCAGTGTATTTGCACCTTGCCTAATCAAACTCTTTCAGCTCTGTCTGTCAACATCTACCTTTCCTTCTTACTGGAAGTTTGCCTACATTCAGCCTGTTCCTAAAAAAAGGGTGACCGTTCTAATCCCTTAAACTACCGTCCTATTGCTTTAATTTCCTGCCTAGCTGAAGTTTTTTTTCATCTATCCTCAACAGGAAGATTCTTAAACATCTATCACTTCACAACCTTCTATCTGATCGCCAGTATGGGTTCCGTCAAGGCCGCTCTGCTGGTGACCTGGCTTTTCTTACTGAATCTTGGTCTTCCTCTTTTAGAGATTTTGGTGAAACTTTTGTTGTTGTTTGGATATATCAAAGGCTTTTGATAGAGCTTGACACAAAGCTTTGATTTCCAAACTACCCTCCTAGGGCTTCTATCCCTCTCTCTGTAACTTCATCTCAAGTTTCCTTTCTGACCGTTCTATTGCTGCTGTGGTAGACAGTCACTGTTCTTCTCTTAAATTTATTAACAATGGTGTTCCTCAGGCTTCTATCTTGTTACTCACTCTTTTCCTATTATTCGTCAATAATCTTCTAAACCAAACTTCTTTTCCTATCCACTCCTACACTGATGATACCACCCTGCACTTTTCCACGTCTTTTCTTTAATGTCCAACCCTTCTGGAAGTAAACAGTTCACGCAGGGAAACCTCAGAACGCCTGACTTCTAATCTCTTAAAAAAAAATTCTGATTGGGGCAGAGCAAACTTGGTATTGTTCAATGTCTCAAAAACTCAATTCCTCCATATATCAACTTGACACAATTTTCCAGATAACTACCCCCCTTCTTCAATGACGCTCAACTGTCTCCCTCTTCTACACTGAAATTTCACATCTCATCTCTAGCTAAAACAGCTCCTATGAAGTTAGGTGTTCTGAGACGTTTCCGCCAGTTTTTCCCACTCTTCCAGCTGCTAACTCTGTACAGGGCCTTATTCGTTCGTGTATGGAGTATTCTTCACATGTCTGGGGGTGTTCCAGTTATATCGCCCTTCTAGACAGGGTGGAAACAAAAGCTTTTCGTTTCATTAACTCCTCTCTTCTAACTGATTGTCTTTAGCCTTTTTCTCATCGCCGGAATGAGTCAGAAATGTACGCTTCCATGCTAGACACTATCACCTCTGTTATGCACTCGGCACACAGAGACGGACGGGTCTCTGTTGCGGAAGCAAGGAAAATCAGCAAAATACTTCCTCAGTTACCCCAACTAGCAGAGCCAAAACGCCAGAGGCACCTCCGTTTAGGGGGATCCTGAGGAAGGATTGGAGCGATAGGACAAGATACCGATATGAGATTGTGATTGGAGGACTCCAACGGAGAAAAGAGGGTAACAGCACAAGCAGAAGGAACAAAGGTTAGGAAAAGGTGCAAAATGTTGGGTGTATCTCCAAGACGGTCAGGAATATGACTAGGGTGTTGCACCAATTGCTTTAGGTCGTGGAGGGTAGCAAAATTGAAGGTTAATTCACCAGGACGGTCAGTAAAGGGAGAGGAAAGCCAAATTTGGTGGTGAACATTGAAGTCTCCAAGAATGGAGATCTCCGCAAAAGGGAACAGTCTGAGTGTGCTCCATTTTGTAAGTTAAGTAGTCAAAGAATTTCTTCTAGTCAGAGGTATACAACATATATAAATTTAGTTTGGGAGTGACTCTGTAGTCGTAGCCAGATGGTGGAAAACTCGGAAGATTCAAGAGCTTGGGCACGAGAGCAAGTTAAGTCGTTGCGCACATAACCGCAATATCCAGCTTTGGATTGAAAATGAAGGTAGAGAAAGTAGGAGGGAACAGAAAAGGTGCTACTGTCAGTTACCACAGTTTCAGTGAGGAAAAGAAGATAAGGTTTAGTAGAGAATAGGTGGTGTTGTACAAAATGAAAATTAGACAGCGAATGTTGCAGAAGTTAATAAAAAAAAAGTTGAGGGAGGTGTCAAGACACTTAGGGTCGATACCAGAAGAGCAGTCCGACCTGGGGACATTCGTGGTCCCCTCCCCAGATGGGGACTCCGAGGCGGGTGTAGGGATCGCCATGATAATTTGGAATTTTGAGTGAAGGGTGTATGTGTGTGTGTGTGTGTGTGTGTGTGTGTGTGTGTGTGTGTGTGTGTGTGTAATTAGGTGCTTGTAGTTTTTGTGTGAAGGAAGAGAGATGCGTCTCTATGCTATATATCTCTTCAGCTCTTCCTCTAAATTTCTATCCTGAACACTCTCTAGCACTAGTCAATATTCACCTTTATTTATTTCATCACATGCATTAATATATCCGATTTCACTAGTAAACTGTAGCAAATATTATGTATATACTCATTTAATTACCATTTTCAGTTATATTTTTCATTGCCTCAACAGTGTTACCTCACTTAACCTCCTCTTACCAGTAAGCCTCCATATCCTTCTATATTATAATTGCTTCCCTTCAAGGTATTTCCTTAATAATTATCTGAAGCAATTTTGCGGCTTTAAATTAAACTAACTGCCTTCGTTGGTAAAACATTAATTTCATGCTGCCTTAATTTATGAGATGTCTTAATCAATGTATAGTTTTCTACGCCTGTGGTCGCAATGTATGTGACCACATATTTTCCACAGGCTCAATTTTATCATTTTGATCATAACATTTCCTATCTAACAATATAACTCTCACTACTTCATACATTTCTCCTCACAATGACTATATCTTCTTACATAATTTCGCATATATATCGTCATTTATCGTAAATATCATCATCATATATCTTTTCTTTTAATCGTCCTAAAACTTGCTACACACGTGAGTTGGTACATGAACTTAAACTGATTAAAATTTCATGCAAATCCAACCATTTTTAAATTTTTTGACCAAAAAAGCAATAATTATTTGTATTATAGCTTGGTAAACACTATTACAGATGTCATAGAGATAACTGCGCAAAGAAAAATATTAATTAACGGAAGTAACTATTCTAATTAAGGTAACTATAGGAATCAGGAAGAATATGACCATGATCAATATTACCATAGTCAGCGAGTGAATCCGATATTATCTTGTTTTGGGAGAGTGATATAGGAAGCGTATATTAATCAGTAATAATGAAAGAAAGGACTTGTTATCTCAGTTGTCTAATGGAGTGAATTTTAAGAGAGCGCGATATTGATGAAACTTATGTTGTATTTGATGTATAGGACGTGGTTTATTAACTTCCCTTTTATATAGCTGATTTAATTTTCCCTTTCACGTGGCTGACAACTATTTATTTATTATTATATTCTTTTTTACTGACAAGTAAGGTTCTCCTCATCCTTATCTTTCCTCTCCTGTCATCTGTACAAGAGTACTGACTCTCAATATAAGAAGACCCAATGTTCCCTACCGTGGCTCAGTTTCTCTCTATCGCTGATCATTTACATAATGGCTAAAATCATATTACTCCCTTCCCCCTCTAACTTCTTCCTCAGACCCTGGACTATATGAGTTATATGCTCCTTTTCTACTCTGATCATCTAACAATTTTATACATAAGAAATTAATTATCATAACTTGTAAGCATTTTCCAATAATTTTTCTCCTGACCTCAATCATGATGACAACCTCCTCATTAATACCAGTATGACTTCATAAAACTTTCCTAAGATAATTTCACTTAATTACTCGTATTTCGCCTCAGATCAATATAAAACATAATGTTCTCACTCTGAATAGTTTTCGCACAACTAGTCGGTGCAACACTATTCCTTATCCATGACATGTAACTATCAATAATTCTTTTCTTTACAACCACCTATTTAGCGATGATCATTGTATCTCTCATTATTTAATATACAATTATCTAATAATTTGACATTTTCTCGCCGATCACTCAAAATTTCTAGTATGAATATGCTTTATTAATTGCTAAATCTTAAATAACTCCAACTATATTGTACATTCCTATATTTTCAGTGTGTTTCCACCTTCTTTGTTTGCGTTTAATATACCATGGGTGAAACAAACGATTTGTTAATCACATAACTAACTCATTTTACTACTCAAGTTTTCAATCACAGCAAGAACTCAAGATTATGCATGATGCGGAAATTTAAATAAAGCTTACATCATTGTCAAAACAACACATCAGATCTAATAAACATACTGACTGTACTCTATATTAATCTTGACACTTTATAAACTGTGACATCTCATTATCTTTATTGCAACTATCCTTTTTCTGATGTTCATCAAATCCTTACAACATTGAAACATTCATCCCACCACTGCCACCAATGTGGTAACCGAGACTCACAATTAATAGCTACTAATTATTTACATTTCATTCGCATTCATTCATTCATACGTCATTCATACATTCATTCATTTACATTTTTCATTCGCATTCATCTTTAAATCATTCAGAGTTATTAGGTGTCACTTTATATCTCTTCAGCATATCAATTGATGAACGCAACCATTGTGCGAAACACAATATCAAATGCATAAACACAACAAATATTCAATCGGCGCAATTAATGCTCAGTTAGAAAAATCACATGAACTTGATATCAGTATCCCATAATTAAGTAAATCTTCGTACACCATACAAACCTATCATACCAAACATAAAACATCAAATAAATATCCTAGTCGTCATTTAATAATATAGTTGATTTATAGAGTGCATTACGCTTTCAAGCTCCACTTACTTTCCGTCAATCTCGACTCTCTCTGGTCAGGCCCTCTGGAACCTCTGGCGCCCTGTCTGCTACTCTCTGCTCTTCTCTGCTACTGAATTATTCTACTGTTACATTCTATAATATGCAATCGTTTGGGACTGCCTATTTCCCTCAGAAAATTATCTTTATTTTCATAACATTTTACATATCTACCATTCACATTGCTCATTTACGCATATGATCCGCTCACAGGCGTGGTGCTTGATACAGACGCTAGTTAGAGGTAGGGGCAGTTTGGAGGCGGAGCGTAGGTGGGCGTGGGTATTTTTCTTTTGCCTGACTTGTCGTTCCTGGTGCCTCACGCCTCCTGGCCGACCCTCACGTCTCCTAACTTCCCGCTTCCCGACCTACTTCCCTACTTTCTCTTTCAGTCGCTTTCTCAACATTGTCTCCTACATCATAACCGTTAATCTCTCTTTTACCCAGGCTGCCTTCCCAGGTTTTATGACCTTCATGTTGTAGCTGCATGGGTCATGTGTCCATGTTTGTGTTTTCTCGGTTTCCTCGTAATCAAGTGCTAATTACCTTCCCTTTCCCGGGTAGTATGGCCGCTTGTTATTCTCCCTAATTCATTCATCTTCTCCGTTTCTTCTTTCTATTTACTTATTTTATCTTCTTCTCTTCTTCCTTATTTTGTCTTCTTTATTCTTTTCTTCTTCCTTCTTTCTTTTTCCTTGACAATACAAAATATAATAAGGTGTGGGGTCACCAAAGGGTTATCCTTCACTACAAACTCTGTCCGATCCTCAACTTCCTTGCCATCCACTTCTGATTTGGCAAGTAGTGAGGCAGCACATACACAAGGGACAAAACCCTCCTTAGGTACATTGACAACTGTAGCAGCAGCTGCAACCACGGGTGGCTCACTACATAATCAACCTCGCACCGTATCTGATCCCGACAAGGTAGCAGCCTGCTCCTCACCTCCGATACACTTCGCAGGGGAGGAAACTCCTACCTCCCCAACAGAGTCAGGAGTCTCCCCGCCCTCGGCAGTAACTCTTAACACATCAGACATAATAGATTGGGGCACGGACTGAGCACCGGTTCCCACATTCTCATTTCCAGGTGACAAATCCGCCTGAGCGTCACGTTCGAGAGACTCTGTAGGGTAAGGTAAGCCAGCAAATGAGCAACAAAGACCTAACATCCTAGCCTTACCCCCTGAAACACTCTCAACCAAGTCAAGTGCTTCTAGTGGTAGTTCTGCTTTGTTGCAGTCAACCCCAGGACTTCAACTCTGAATCGTCCAGACCCTTGCCAGCTGAAGGACAGACCTCTGGGCACTCTGCATCCACTGCAGCATCAACGTGAACTCTGTATTCCTCTAGTGGTGGCTCTGCCTTATTACAGTCCTCCCCAGGAGTCACAGATCCTGCGGGCACCCGACGCCGGGGTGCTTGCCTCGCCTTAGGGCGAGTAACAGAACAAACAAAGTCAGCAACATCAGCATCCTCCATATCCGGGTCGGCGTCCGTGGATGGGGACTGCACCCAAACTCTCCCGCCTGCCAAGTCATTCCCCAGAAGGAAATCAACTCCAGATACTAGCAGATCCTCTGGTAGTGCCACCCGTCTCTCCGCGGTCACTGTTGGGCATGACAACCTAATCTCCGCTGTGGTGAAGCTTTCTGCGGCGCCAATTCCCTGGCACCATACAGGCGGATCGGAGGCAATTTGTCTCCCAGTAGCATTTCTGCATAGCGTCTGCTGTGCCGCTGTATCCCTCAAAACAGTGATAGAGTATTTAATCCCATCAATCTCAACAATGCCTTGACACAAGAAAGGGCGGCACTAGTTTAATTCAGATCTCACAGGGGGTGGTGAGGTATCAACAGATGAGGTGGCAGCC